>NC_047505.1:16626822-16791304 GCF_902827115.2 Pseudochaenichthys georgianus
ATCATACTAGCTGTATCAAAACAATTGCAAATTTAGCAAATTAAATATTAAAATCCTGGCATTTGAGTCCTACGTTTTATTAGGATTTGTAGTTATTATCAGTCAGTTGTAAGACAAATCAGTAAATGAATCAGTCCCTAAACAGCAAATACAATAACTAAGTGATTTTCCAGAAAAGAATACTATACTTTCGATGGTTCCAGCTTCTGTGGGACTTTTGGAAAACTCAAGTGTGCCCGACGTATGGGTACTTTCGCCACATATGGGTCATTTTGCTCTCAAGAGTCAGGCCATTTTGGCTTCATGCGCCACTGAGCAACTTTTATAGGAATGAACGGGGGTCCCCCTAATGCTGTATCCAGTTCTCTTGATCAATCCATTGGAAGATGTGGATTCTGTCTCAGGAGTGTTTGAGAACTTCACTAACTGACAATCATTGTTCTCCACAGAAAGACATTTGACATAAAGCAACATACGGCTTAGGGTTAAGATATTTATCTTCTGTCCTTTTTCTCTCTCACTGTAAAACTGTTGCCAACGGAGTCCACTTGAAATGCTGTGAGTCTAAGCTAACATAAGTGCGATGGGAACAGATATTTTGGGGGAAAGAAAGTCATGATTGACATGTCACCGCATGTCAGTTGTTTCTCCATATTGATCATTCATATTGTTCATAAACGTTGTTTAGCTAAAGGAGGGATAACAATAACAGTACGAGGATGTGGAAAACATTTAATGATGATCATATGCCAAAATGATATAGAAGTCAATCTTTGAAGAAACGAAAATTGCATCTCCCTTGAATATTAGGTTGGAAGAAATAACAATTAACATATTAACGTGATTTCTGACTACTTGTTCTGTCCTTTTTGTATCGAACATACTGTAGGAGGCCTACTGTGAGAGTGTACAGTATGAGTGTGTATAGTAGGTGTGTGTATGTGTGAGTCCTGGGGCATTGCAAGATATTGTAGCAACTTGTTGAGAAAATATGCACTCTGAATCTGTTACAAAAACACCTTTTCACCACCCCACCAAAAGACACTCATACACTGCCGTCGTATGATATTTAATTTCCCACTTAAGTCTTGCTGAGTTTCCTTCCTCAGCTACTTTCATTCATAAATCTGCCATACAATCATCTCAATGCGGGACGTATGTCTGTGTGTGTGTGTGTGTGTGTGTGTGTGTGTGTGTGTGTGTGTGTGTGTGTGTGTGTGTGTGTGTGTGTGTGTGTGTGTGTGTGTGTGTGTGTGTGTGTGTGTGTGTGTGTGTGTGTGTGTGTGTCATGATGAGGTAACAGTCTGAGTCCTGTAACTAGCCAGTGTTTTCACTGAGTTCAGGTTCCACCCCCCACACTCAGCACACAAATGAAAAACTTCTCTCAGGAATCCACAGCCGACTGAAACTGACCCTCAGTCTTTGCACATGCATGCACATGTGTGAGCATACAGTACATATCTGTAAGGACTCTGTGTTCACCCTAGCGGTTATCCAGAGGGGGAGTCTTGAGAGAGAGTCCCTGAAGGAGACGTGCAGCTGAGACCCCCTATTTTACAAGAAAGACAGGAATTTCCCAGGATTTGAAAGGAAGGACAGAGAAAGAAAGAAAACATTGGAAGACAACTACATTTGTCCAAGAGCCACATTTCCAAATATGTTTTAAATATGTTTTTATAAACGCCCAATCAGCCTCTCAATTCATGTTGTTTTACTTTCTTACAAAATGAATGTCTATTTTAAAAGACTATAAAAAACAACTACACAATCTAGCCAAAAGCTGCAAAGATACCACGATAAGCTTACAACAACCAAGCCAAGCATGGGCAAAACAACCACAAAGACACACAAAATGATCAAGAAAAGACACAAATTGAATACAAAGAAGCACAGTATGAAACGGACACACAATGATCACTAGCAAGACAAAATGACTCTAAAGAGACACACACAATTACAAAAAGAGGCAAAACAATTGATTTATAAACAGCTGATGTAAACCACCTAAATCTATTTCCATATTTGTTGTTTCCTTTAACCAAGAAAACATAGATACAATACGAGACTAGTGTTGTACATTTATCTGTAAAGAGTTTTGTCTGGAGTCAGCAGTAAAACCTATATAATATACAATGTACTTTATTGATCCCAAATTGGGACATTTCTGTGGTGTATATCATCATACTCACCTGTATGACCAAACATGTCATTTGTTTTCTCAGCATTATGTTGTCTTCAATTGTTTCCCATGAAGAGAAACATGTAGATGAAGCACAAAGGCAATTTCCCCTGAAGAACACAGTGAAAGTTAACACGCTGTTTTGCTGTCTGGCAGTGGTGTATCAGGGCATGAACATGACCGCCTGTTACCCCAGCGTGGGACAACATGACGTCCAGAATGACGGCAACGCTGTGGCCATCATTGGAGCAGCCATCATGTACTGCTGTGTCCTCTTTGCATGGTGGGTCGTCTCTATGAACATCATATGTTTAAATATAATATTAACTCTCATTACCATATAGCATAAAACATGTTTCCAAAAATAAATTACAGAAATAACTAATGTATAACAAATGTAATTTCTCCGCAGTAATGAAGCTTCCTACCTGGCAGAGGTGTTCGGCCCGTTTTGGATGATCAAAGTGTATCGCTATGAGTTCCAGAAAGCCACCTGCTTCTTCTGCTTCCCCGAGGAGGAGGAAGGTTTGTTCTGATGACGTGATATTATGAATCTGTTTTCTTAAAGGTGCTTGGTGGGGTACTTTTGCATCTATATTGTACTCATTCAGTAATATTAAGATGAAAGTCAGACAAGAAGGTGGTCCAGGGTCCAACATCCAGGCAATTCAAGCTATGTTTTGATAATTGTTGTGCTTTCGTTTCATGTATGTACGTTTTACATACAAACAAGAGCGGGAGAAATGTCAACCACAGAAATAAAAAAGATGGTATTAAGGTTGGAGGTTGTGTAAAATGTGTGTTTGCAGTATTCAGGCACAGAAAACGTCATATCTGGGTGAAAAACAGGGCAATACAAATACATCAAGCGCACATTGCTAATTGCTGCGACCAGGTATGCGCATGGATCTATAAAGAGAAGCGGATACAACGTTGGAAGAAAGCTCCGATTCATTAGTCTGAATGATGCTCAGTTAGGCACTACCAAAAATCTTGACAACGGAGAATAAAATCATCGTGATATTCAGCATCAATATGTTGAAAATGCAAGCGCTAAGGTTATTTATAAAGGAGGGCGGGGTTAAAGTGAAGGAGGCGGGGCAAACTGTAATTCATTTCTGTGTTCAGTTAGTTGCTGCAACCATGACAGTTGTTTGCATATTGACTATTTAAGGATATTTCTTTAAACCAGTGTTTAGTGGCCATTAGAGGGCTATACAAGTTGATGAAAGTAGCACCCTCAACAAGTATGTGCTGTATATTCAAAATCTATTTCAACCTACTGGATGGGCAGTACATCAAAACATTGTCCTCATAAGTCTTTAGCTGCTCTGCAAATTAAATTGAATGCTGCATGGAGAGATTGGGGATCCATATTTAGCTCTGATTCCTGCAGTGTGTACCAGTTCACCATTTGAATTGATCTACTATACATTCAGTGATGTTTGAAGTTGGCTGTGACAGTTGCACATGTTCCTTTTCAGCTGAGGAAGAGTTTGTGATGGAGGACGACAGCAAAGGCTGTCAGAAGGTTGTCCACAACGAGACGCAGAGAGTGGCCTACAGCTACTTCTTCTTCCACTTCGTCTTCTTCCTGGCCTCGCTCTACGTCATGATGACCCTCACTAACTGGTTCAGGTTAGTTTATGCTATGGGATGTATGAACATTAGAGTGGGAGTGAAGGATCAATTAAGGTGAAGAGTAGTATATTTTTTATTATAGTTGAAGGACGGGAATATTTTTTGTAAGAGTGTGTATCCGGTATGGTGGATGTAATAAATGACATTTACTCAAGTATTGTACATAAGTTACATTAGGAGAAATGTGTACGCGATAATACACGCTGCAGTTACGAAACACATTGTGGGTAGAAAGGATGCTGGGGTCCTGATGTGTTTTGGTAACGGCTAAAAAATGGCCATGTTATGACACTCCAATTATGTCTTGAGCACAACCTCACAGAAAATAAAAAGAACGTGTTTCTATTTCATTTGTGAGACTGTGGAATCACACGACACTTGGAAGAGTGAAGGATAGGGGATGCCTCTTTCCTTTCCTTCTTTTCCTCCTTTCTCAACTTCACCTTATCTTTGTCAGATTTCTGTGAGCTGTCAGCTGATTTTCCAGAACCCTCTTTTTGTTTTTTAACTGGCACTGCATGATTTTAAATATTGTCAGCTTGGCCTGACTTTCAAGATTCTTCTTACACGAGAGCTTCCTCCTGTAGTGTTTTAACTTCCACTTTTCTCTGGGTTCTCCATGTCAGCTGTTAAGAAAGCTTAGATGTGTGAGATGTGGTTTTTACTTGGCACGTGTTTTCTAATACCTTAATAAAATGCTGGGGATTATTCATACCATCTCTGTATAGCTTTAAAAAATATTCAGTTACTGGTTATTAATGTGTTTTCACCAGTCCCTAAGCAACCTATGGTTTCCTCCCTCAAATTGTGTTGTCCTCCTGCAGCTATGAGTCAGCAGTTTTGGAGACCACCTTTACCCACGGCAGCTGGTCTACCTTCTTGGTGAAGATGTCGTCGTGCTGGGCCTGTGTGATCCTCTACCTCTGGCTGCTGCTGGGCCCTCTGTGCAGCTGCCAGTCCGAATCAAGACCTCGACGCTCACGCATTAAACGGCGCTCAGGATTGTCCCGTCACGTGCACGTCAGTGTGTGACACGCTCTGGAAGAGGAGTGAGGCGGACATGGCACGATGTGGACGAGCGATCATCTACCCTCGGTGGCCTGCAGGAGGGGATTATCAGAACTGAAGTTCACAGGCGTCAGGGGTCAAAGACTCACAGGGCTGTGAATGGACAGAGTGCTCTGTTGATATAAGACTAACAGGATAAAGACTTAATGATGTCACAGGCTACATGCAGTACACCACTAGTGAGGACCTGACTGTGGTTTGGAAACACGATTACAGTATGAATTGCCAAAGGGATCAGAAGTAATATCTAAAATGTGGGAATTATAGTAGGTAGGTTAAGATATGTTAGTATTACATTCAAATATTGACTGTATTAGTCTTTAGGAAGGCGGCTTCCATAGCAATAATATTTCTAGAGGCCAGCATCCCACTGTTTGTTTATCTTTCTTTTATATAATAATCTTCCCTAAAAAAGAAAGCCCTGTTAGTCCTCTAAATTTAGATGATGGGTTTGATCATGAACAAATCTTTCTCAAAGCTGAGGATTGATTGCATTGACTGTGTTGGCTCAAATATGACCTCTGATCCATGATATAGTCCTGACTGGTTGCAAATGTTTGCATTGCATGGGGACATTGGTTACAACTATAGAAATTAGGTAAATAGCAAGGTAGATATACGCCAGTGGTGTCCAACTATATGAGAAGGTTTACCTGGAAAGTGGGGGTGGACCAAATGGGTGGGCAATGCAATGCAAACAAAACATCACAACAGAACAGAACTTCACAACATACAAGGGTCCAAGAATGGCTAAACAAAAGACAAGATTTAAAAACAACTGAACTAATGACGGGATGAAGTGCAGGTGTACTGGAGGACAGGTGATTGGCGGGCTAATGGGAAACAGGCCAGAACAAACCATCAAAACAGGCTGAAAAAAACACACAAAGACTGGAAGTAAAAAAATACATAGCATTGAGAAATCGTCAAAATAAAACACTAGACAGATAATACATAAAGCAAGATCATAATAGTGTTTTTTTAACCAAACGTAATCCCAGATGTTGTCTCTATGTTTTGTTCTGATTTCCAGTACAAAGCCAAAGAAAGATTTGGTCATGTGTTGAAAAAAACCCTGACGTGTCCAGGATCACGGGGATTCTGTTTCAGTATTCTCTGCATTGACTGAGGGGCAGCTAAATAGAAATGTATGATGTTCTTTAAAAGTCAACACAAGGCATTTTTTAAATTGAGGCAAAAATACTGCATTTGATTTACTACGAGGAATATGTTGCATGCTCACATTATGTTGCTCTACAGTTCATCATTCACTTTTACTCTTGTTTACATTTTGTTTTACATTTGTTACTCTCTTTTGAAAACTTGAACAATTTGAAACCATGAGTGCTCAAAATCAAAAAAGTAATACAAGTCTCTTTCAGAGGGGATGGAAGCTTTCTGTCTCATGCCTTCAAATGAAATAGTCATGTCTGCTGAGGTGAACTGTGTGATCTAAAAAAAGCCCCCCACATGTTTGTGTTGATGTTGGTAGCCTATGTGGAAACCTGAGGCCTGTACTACGAAGCCGGATTTTCGCTTAGCGAGCTAAATTCAGGGAAAGATCTGGATTTCCGGTCCTATGACGCTGGTTCACTTCTTAGCGGGCTAGATCTCCACGGTAACTTATGCTGAACGGCTAGCCTGCTCCGGAGCAGGTTAGGTTGCAGAAATCAACTCAGTGAAAGAACCGCCTGCTGACCAATCAGAGCTCCGTGTGCGGAGAAAGGAAATACAGTTTAGACTGCCATTGTGTGAACGTGAACATTAATAGAATATCACCTCCCATCTTCAGAGCAATCTGACTATTATAACATTAGCGTTAAATTACTTAAATATCTGCCACAACATAAGTAACCGGATCAGAGTAACATTACGTACAGTCCGTGGCACTGTGAGTGCAGACGCCATTATCATTCATATTACATCATAGCACATATTTCCTTATTTGAGTCAGCTTCTTGAGCCGTATCTGTCTGTGCAACACTCACAGTGTCACATACTGTATGCAGAAGTATTATTTTAAGCAACACATTAAGTTGACGAAACACTTGAGTCAAATGTAATTAAAGTCAGATCCACTCTTGTCTTAGACGGGGCAGTGATATCATAAACCTGTTAATGTACGCATTCAAACACTTTTAAGTCATGGATATTTAAAGTTTAACTTCTTCATATTTGACTAGTATTAAAGTTCACTTTTCATTCAGGAAGTATGACGCTGCGCTGTCAGTACACTTCTCCATGTTTGTGATTGGCCAGCGTCGTAGGACCGTTTAGCGAGAGCGCGTTTGTTTTGGATTAGGTAAACCAGCTAACTCAAACATATCCAGGGTATGTTGAACTGGATTCGTAGTATAGGCCTCTGGGAAAGAATGGTATCTGTTGCAATATACGTTGGCCAGGGGGACATTATTTGTGAATGCACAGCTGGCCCGCGGGGACGACAGGAGCCGAGGGACCAGGCATGAGCGTCAGTTCTGAAGTTAGCACGGCTAGGATGTTGCATTGTATTTTCTGGAACATTACAAGTAAAGTACGTGAGCGTAAGATAGAGTGTGTCGTTATTATCAGTATAGTACACAATACATATTGAAACATCGTGGCAGCAACACAAATCCAGCCCCGGAGAACAGTGTTCTAGCGCACCACAAGGATTGAGTGGCTAGCGAGAGGGAGCTAAGAAGACGAAAAAAAACAGAAGCGGCGGAAGAAGTGAACATCATTCAGTGTAAATTCTGTGGCTGGAGACATGAAAGGAAAAAGGAGAAATTCCCTGCATATCCGACAAAAGTGTGGAAAACATAATCACTTTGCTAATGTCTACAAGAAGGTTTTGTTGACTAGAGAATGCAGCAGAGAAGTCAGACAGCGGAGAAGAGGTGATGTGCATCAGTTTGGGATCTGGTGGAGAGGCTGTGAACACAGTTAATAGTCAAACAGACTCAAAGGTGTAATGTAATGTTATTCCAGAAAAGTATGTTAAAGGTGTCCAACTGGAGCAATGCAGCAGAAAGTTAATAATGTATAATGACACGTCACTGAAGCCCCTTGGAAAGTGCACACAGACAGTGTTTAATCCACAAAACAAGAAATCTTACAGGCTTGAGTTTGTGGTCGTCAAGCAGAAGAAGCTTAAACCTATAATAATATTAATAATAATAGCTTGAATTTATATAGCGCCTTTCAAAGGACCCAAGGTCGCTTTACAAGTAATAGGGCACAAACAAACATAACAAAACAAAAGTTAGACAGACAAAACAACAGATCGATTTAGGGGCCGAAAGCCTTGGCAAACAGATGGGACTTGAGGGCCCTTTTGAAGGCGTCAAGTGTGGGGATGTTGCGAATCCCCGCAGGGAGAGCGTTCCAGAGGGTGGGGGCTGCCACACTGAAGGCTCTGTCCCCGATGGTTCGCAGTTTGGTGGGTGGGGTGGTAAGCAGGCCAGAGTCTGAGGACCGCAGG
This sequence comes from Pseudochaenichthys georgianus, assembly GCF_902827115.2. Taxonomy (NCBI): domain Eukaryota; kingdom Metazoa; phylum Chordata; class Actinopteri; order Perciformes; family Channichthyidae; genus Pseudochaenichthys; species Pseudochaenichthys georgianus. The sequence goes on from NC_047505.1 coordinate 16,635,174, forward strand.
TTCCGGGGTGGGGCATGTGGGTGAAGGATGTCCGATAGGTACTGGGGGGCAAGGGCATGGAGGGACTTGTAGGATATGCGGGACTTGACCGGCAACCAGTGTAGGTGGATGAGGGTGGGAGTGATGTGCTGCCACGGCTTTGTGTGCGTGAGTACCCTAGCAGCACAGTTTTGGACATACTGGAGCCTGTCCGGGGTTTTGTTGGGAACCCCGAACAGGACACCATTGCAGTAGTCCAAGCGGGTGGTGACAAACGCATGCACTAGGGTTTCGGCAACCGACTCCGAGAGTGACGGTCGGAGTCTGGCAATGTTCCTAAAAGGCGGATTTGGTCACAGATTTGACGTGGGAATGGAAGGAAAGGGTGGAGTCGAGGATGACACCCAGGTTGCGGGCTTCAGGAGATGGGGAGATGGAGCAGCCGTCAACCTCGAGAACGAAGTCACCAACCTTCTGGAGCAGGGCCTTGGGTGCCACAACCATGAGCTCTGTTTTATTGCTGTTCAGCTTAAGATAGTTGGAAGACATCCATGTTTTGATGTCATGGAGGCAGTTGATGAGAGACTGAGGGGGGAGCTGGGAGGATGGAGTGGTGCTGAGATACAGTTGGGTATCATCAGCGTAGCAGTGGAAATTGAGTCCATGATGTCGGATGATCTGGCCGAGGGGGAGCATGTAAATGGTGAACAGGAGGGGGCCAAGCACAGAGCCCTGGGGTACACCGTGGTGGACTGGGTCCGGGGGTGAATTTTAGCCACTGATGGAGACAAACTGTTGCTGAGGAAGGGAAGGTTGGAGATCGGCCGGTGGTTCTGGAGGTCGTCGGGGTCCAGGCCAGGTTTTTTGAGTATGGGGGTGACTGAGGCCATTTTGAAGCTGGTGGGGACTATACCAGGAGCCAGAGAAGAGTTGATGATCACCACCATGTAGGGACAGAGGGTGGGTAGGCAGTCCTTGACCAGGGCTGTGGGCATGGGGTCCAGGGAGCAGGTGGAGCTCTTGGCTGAGCTGACCAGTTTGGCCACTTGGAGAGCATCCACAGGGGAGAAGGAAATCCTATACTTCCTATACTAGGAAGATCTGCAAGTGAAGCAATGCAGTTGAGAACAGTACAGCACCACAACATCCTGACTGTGGAAAAAGGAGCAGATTAAAAAAGAATACTCAGATGTGTTTCAAGGTGATGGGTGCTTCGAGGGAAAGCTAAAGCTTGAAGTGGATCCAACAGTAAAACCAGTTCAGCTACCAAAGAGAAGGGTGCCAGTTGCTTTAGCCACTAAAAGGAGGAACTTGCAAGTTTACATGAGAGAGGGATCATAATGCCAGTGGAAAAGAGCACTGACTGGATCAGTAGTCTACTGACAATAAGGAAGCCCACAGGAAAACTGAGAATTCTCATGGATCCTAAGCCACTGAACAAAGCACTCAAGAGAAGTCATCACCCATTACCAATTATGGAAGATATACTGCCTGACCTGACATGTGTTCACAGTGTGCAATGTGAAAGATGGATTCTGGCATGTGGAGCTGGAGGAAGAATCCAGTTACCTCACAGCATTTGCCACACCTTTCCGCTACAGGTGGTTACACATGCCAATGGAGATAAGCCCAGCCCCAGAGACATTTCAAAGAAAGTTGAATCAAACATTGGAGAGGTTACCAGGAATCAAGATAATTGCAGATGACATCCTGATTGTAGGGGCAGGAAACACAGATGATGAAGCTGTGAAAGACCATGACAGGAAGCTGGAAATGCTGTTGCAGAGATGCAGAGAGCGAAATGTGAAGCTAAATCCAAAGAAGCTACAACTAAAGGCCCTGACACACCAGGCCGAAATCGATCGTTTTCGTTAGTCGGACGACGAAGCGTGCCCTGTCGCCCAAACTCAATTTGGTGTGTCCCGCACCGCCGGCCGTGACACGCCTTATTTGGCCTTTCATGGCCTTTCATGGCCGACGCACGGCCGATTCAACATGTTGAATCGGCCGTGCGTCGGCCACAGGCAGTCGGACAAAGAAATCACTCTGATTGGCTGTTCAGCTAGCGAATCAGTGCATGAGAAGCGAAACGGTTGCTTGAGAATGTCTTCCACAAGCAACACCCCAATGACTGATAGCTCCAGTACCGCACAAAACATGTTTTTGATAGACGAGAGTGAAAATGGAACGCACACGCTATTTGTTGTTTGTTTATATCACGTAGTCTGTTCTTCTTCTCTGTCTTCCGGTTGTTGCCTCTTTTGAATGACGAATACACACTACCGCCGCCTGCTGGTAAGGAGAGTTATTGCCACTCACGCATGCGCAGTTTGTACGTGCTCGGCTGAAGTCTTTGCGGTGTGTTCCAGTGCGACACATGGCCAAGACGCAGGAGAAGACGCCGACGCAACAGTCGGCGTCTGCGTCAGCGAGTTCTCTGGTGACTGCTTGGTGTGTCAGGGCCTTAAGGCGCACAGAGGTGCCATATTGGACATCTCTTAACCTCAGAGGGGTTAAAGGTGGACCCAGCTAAGGTGGTGGCAATCCGAGAGATGCCCCGGCCCAGATGCAAAAGGGTAATGCGTATTTTGGGCATGGTTAACTATTTGGCAAAATTCTGTGAACACCTGTCTGAACTGTGTGAACCTCTGCGAGAGCTGACCCACAAGGATGGGATATGGGAGTGGGCAGAGCGGCATGAACATACTTGAGGGCACTTTTTCCTATTATGTGTTTGTAGATCCGGTTACTCATTGCGTCGTCAGCTTTATCAAGGTTTTCTTTACAAAGAAATATTTTGTAATCTTGTAAATTAACTGAAAAACAGGATTAAATGGGGAAACTACCCTGCACAAGTGCCCTTTTGACAAAGGATGCAAAGAAGACGGAGAGGGAGAGTAATATAAACACTCTTTCTAAACTAAATCAGAAATAAATTAAATATACCTACCTAATACCAGGTGTTTAACCCTGCCTTTATCCTTGCTCTTGGGTTTCTAGTTATTTTGGATTCTCACAGTAGTTTCTTGCTTTAGACAGTGGCATTAGCTAGGCTGCTAACGGTAGCCATGAGGCTAACGAAGTATGAAAATCAAAGGACAGAAAATATGTTTTCAAGTTCTTCGTCACGCAGCTTGTTTGATCAAATTTAGTGTGTCCTCTGGTTGTAGCTCTGAGGAAAACTGAAAGTGATCTGTCAACAAAAATAATAATACCAATTTGATAAACTAGTGGGAACACTTTTGGACTGTGTGGTAAAGAACACAAATCACTTTATCATGTTTAATCAGCTTTAATACTAAATGACCCAAAAAATGTATGTGAACATCTAGAATACGTTCATATTAAGAAGAACGGGTCATTACAATTTTTACACTTTTGGCACATGTAGATGAGGTTAGAAAAAAAGTGTTATAACTCAAATGCACAACACAAGGCACATAAGTTAACTGACTATTAATCAGACTGCAAGTTATCTCAAACAATCGGTAAAATGATGCTTTAGTATATTTGTAGCTAATCAGTGGCAGTGCCATGCAATAAAATACTGTTTATTTCATAATCTCTTTCACATAAAGTATCACAAAGCAGACCTGATTTAACACACTATAAAAATGAATACCACAAAAGGAACAGACATTACGAAAAATGTTAAACAACAAGTGACACACAACTTAATGTGTTATAGTTTAAGCTTATTTTTTTATACATAAATATATTGTGAAGCAATATGTTGTTACTATATCTGGAGTTAAAACCAAAAGGAAAATCCACCTCTAATTAAAGTCCTAATTCTATGCTGTGACATGCACAATGTACTTGAATTTAGCTGCAGTTACATGTGCTGTTTGAAGGACAGATAATGATATGTTCTACCTGTGTTAGATTCTTTTTTACAATTGTTAAAGTTTGAATCTGGTCAGCTTTCCTTCCTGAAATTCCACTTTCCCAAAATGTCAATGTTGCTCAACATAGAAACCCAGGCACAATTTGATGACATTTTTGGTTATGCTATGGAAGCTCTGGAAAAGGCAGCTTCTTGCACTTAAACTTTGAGGGACTGAGACTAAAATACAACACCTAATATGACTATTTTATACTGAAGCATTTACTCTTATACCAACTCTACTAAGCTTCTGGAAATATTTTAATGAGTCCGTCTATCCCAGAAAATAAGTTGAGGACAAACTCAAAATGGTGTTTGATGGGAATTAAGATGCTCTTTAAGTGTTTTCAGGTGGATTTTTCCTATAAAATGTACGCACGCACAACAATATAATAATATAAAACACTTAAATGATAAAAAGGCCATTCAGTCAATGTTCTTCTCTTTGGTACGTGTTTAAAGGTGGGCACAAGCATCCACCTAAAGTGCTCTATATGGTACAGTAAGCTGGTCAGGCTTTTAAATAAACGTGGAGTCTTTTTTATTTCTGACTGTGGCGCGTCTTAAATGAGGCTAAAATTGTCTGTTTTCTATCCAGATGTCATTTTTCTCCAGTGACGCCACTCTGGAATACATCAGACCATCGTATGGACCGGATGTAGTTTGATAGGGTTCGAAGGTCCAAAAATAAAACATTTGAAGTGATAAAGTTTCAGTATGAGCTCTATTTTCTGACACACACACACTCAAACACATTTGTGGCTCCACTCTCATCCCGTCCGTTCTTCTGGGTGTTTGGCTCCTCTGTTGTTGCAGAGTCTTTCGAGGGGTCGCAGCAGTTCTTCCTCTCGGGGTCTGTACGGCACAACGTAGCTCTCCTCCTCCAGCAGGATACGGTTCAGTGTCTCCTCGTGGTTGATGTGGCGGCGCACCATCAGTATGTACTGTTTTCCCTCCTCCAGGTGGGGGCAGTCACACACGTTAGGGACCCACAAGAACTCCCGGTGCTCCAGGCGGAAGCCGTTGCGGTAGGTGTGGAGGATCTGGACGTCATACCGCGTCTCCTGGCCTCGGTACAGCTTTCCGAGCACCCGGGCACGGAAAACTAACAGAGAAAATTCAATGAGATATAAATATAAATTCACATGTTAAAGTCATATTTAATTTAAACTACAAGGTTCCAACTCACCAAAGTCCTTCTGGCAATACTGTCTTTGGCGCTCCCTTCGACCTTTAATTCGATGACATTTCCCACAATGTCCTGCGCAAAAAAGTAAGCATGAAAAATAAGGATCACAAACATAGGCCTGATAAAAATAAGTATATTAAAATAAGTACTTCAACATCAAAAAAGACATGCTTGCGTTGTATGAAAAGACGTTTAATATATAAACAAAGGCATTTTATGAAATATCTGAGAATCGTTTACACATTTATGGGATCATGCTTAGCTGGGCTGTTTGGTGAGGTGAGGGTCAGGTTTGGAAAAGGTGAACATACTTCCTGGTGAAGGCTGAGGAAGGAGGTTTCTGTGGTTCTCCTCTCTCTGCAGGCGGGGCAGGATGGGCTGGTGGGGGGGCTGGCGACGGTTGTGGTGGGGAGATTGGCGAGGTGGCTTCAAATGTCTTGAAACTAGGAGACACATATCAAACAAACACAGTGTTACCATGACATGTCTTCCCAGTCAGAGATTTTTTAAATAGTAGGTCACATTTATGATAACACTTCTGACGTAAGCCACTTTTTAAGTATTACAAATATGTGACAATGTCTCACCACTATCCACAATAGAGTACTAAAGGATACAGACCTGAAACTCATAAATGAGGTACCTTATTTCAAAGCCAATAGGTTGGTTGCCTGAAATAAGATCTGTGGTAAACAAAACCCGAATAGACTTTCACGTTTTGCACGAAGACTTTGAAACATCATTCCTTCAAGCACAGGAAAAGGTATCTACTCAGTCATGTGACCAGAGTGTAGTTTGTTTATAGCCCAAAGTTAGCGTTCTACTTCTGGCGATTGCTTTTAAGCCTCAAATTAATATTTTTTACCACAGAGCCATGAATTGACAATAGTACCAACAATAACTCTCTTTTGTCAAAAAGGAACTGCAGGCACCGTTTAGCTTAAGATAATTTCTTTTTGTACAATGGTCTGATACTGATGAACAGGAAGGAGACAGCAGGTTTCTCTCAACATGTGGTGGTAGATTTATTCAAATAAATAACATGCCAAACCATGCATTCTATCCTCATTATGCCTTTTCCAAGAAACAAAACCATGACCAGACTAAGCAACAGAAAAGTTCACCTTGCTACCCAACAAACAACCAAACAACACACTTCTTCTGGCAACATCAAGAGTCAAAGTGTGTGTTGGAAGAATCCACCAGCAGGTAAATGAAAGGCTCAAAGATGTATTGCAGTGTTAGATAGATTCCGACAGAAGGCATGAGTTAGCTGTGTGAGGATTTCCATGTGAGTGTGAATATTTACGGAGAGATTAAGCACATGTGTACAGCAGGTTTATCAAGAGAGATGATCCAGCCGCATTCCTCAGCTGCTCAGCCAGTAGATAAACTCTTAAATCAAGTCTCGTGAAGATGGATTGTTTAAACCATTGTCGACCACACAGGTGTTTTCACTTATTGTTTCTTGCTTTCAGGACTTTGTAGGCTTGTAAATATTGCCATTGATTGACATTTCCCTCGTTCTCCTGTTAGTGTCTTGCACCTGTGAGCTTCCTCAATCATTTTTATTGCCGAACAAACGAAAACACCTGTGAGGGAGTGTAGGGATTTCAACATGATCAAGATAAGTGTATTTGAATCCGGCCTGAATTTGAATGCGTCCTCCAAATGTAGTTATCACAGACCAAACCCAAGTCAACTGAAACTCCATCAAGTTTTTGAGACAGCAAACAGTTACTTTTCTTTTTCAGCCTCAAACTTGACAGTAGAAGCATGAATGATCTCTATCAGGCACCGTGCTCCTTCTGCATTATCTACGTGTGTGTTTACACTATCCAAAGATCCATTATTTGTATCTATCAGCGACCTGATCATATTTTCACAGTCATACATCTCAGTGAGCCTGACTGTATATTGGACCCTGCTGTTTATTCTGGCATCATGGTGGCTATTTCTGTAAACCCACACGCATGTAGACACAACGGCCCACATGGTTAGAGCGTTGATCATCAGATCAAGGGGCGTTGGTGAACTCCAGTTCGAATCCCGCCTCGGCCGCCACTGCGTCAGGCCGCTGTGTCCTTGGGCAAGACACTTTACCCACATTTGCTCCTGTGGGTAATGTCCACAATAATGACTCTTACATGTGTAATGTGTAATTGTAAAGCGCTTTCAGCACCTGTAAAAGCGCTCTAATAAAAAATGTAATGCATTATTATTATGGTAGTTTGATAAATTGATAACGTAATTATCTACCAGGCCTGTATCTGAGGGTTCTTGGAAATGTAAATGAGTGGATCATGTAATGACTAAGATTTAAGATGATTTAAACTTTATTCTATACATTTGTTTAAGGGCCTTTAAATGAAGCTAGCTGCAGGACTTACTCCAATGTGTTCGGGTGGTGACAGGGGAAGCCCGGGTGGTGACAGGGGAAGTTGTGGTTGTGGTGATTGGTTGATCCCAGGGGAGGTAGTTGTCAGTGTGGTGAGCTTGGCGCAGTGGACTCCTCCTCCCATGGTGGAGGGCGTATTGACCTGGTGGGAGCCAGTACTCGTACTCGATCCCCGGGTTTCTGTCTGTAGCCAGCACCTGCACACAAGGACGGCACTGAAACTTATAGACTATTTTATTAGCTTAAAGAGCAGCTTACTTTGTCATACTTTTTACTACTACTACTATTTTGGCATCAAAGCAAGTCCTAGAAACAAGACCAAATATTTTGGTCTTGATCCTGATCCGAGTCCTCTAATATTTGGGATTTGTCAGCAACAAGTACGATCCGATACTTGTATTTGAATCTCAATTATTTTGTATGTGCTCCTCATAACCTTGGTATTGTAAGAGTTATTGTTTGGATTGCTAACCAACTAAACTAAACAAGCAATGAACGAAACTGCGTGATGACTAAATTGATGACACATGTTCCTTATGTCTTACAAAGCCAGAGATAAAAGTTGCCTTAACCCTAAGGAGTAGGATTAACCCCTAACCCTAAGATTTAGTGTTACTAGGCCAAATTATAGGCATTAAATACAGGCACTTTCCAGTAAGAAGTAAGAGTGTTGCTGAATTTATTACAACTACCACATGAAACAAAGAGTACACTGTTCTGAGGATGCTTACAGCTCCCATCAATGTTCTACAGAACTCCCAACAGCAGTGTTCTTACAGGAGAAAGCAATAGGTAACAGCTGTTTGGTAACTAACCAGATCTTTTACAACAGGGTATGAATGAAACCATAAAATATTCATTCAAAGCTGATGTTTTTCTTCCCTTGGGAAATACTGAACGATGTGCAGAACAAGTATAATTTACAAGTATAATGCACAATGCAGGAAGGTACAATGTGTTTATCTATTGCTGTATTGTAGCCTGACCAGAATGGCCTCAATAATAAATCCTGGTTTAACTGAAGCTTCTCGATGGCTTTTAGACATTTATTGCATTCTTTGGAGGGGGGTCCTTTTTCAGTTTCTCTACCCATTTCTTCCTGTAAAGGTTGTTTTGACGTTGCTTTCAGAGGGTTTTGTTTGTAGGCTGTACAGATTGTAAGGTCCTGAAGGCACATTTCTGATATCGGTAAGATCCACGAAACATCAAGAAGAGATTTCCAACTCCTGCGACCGGACGCTGACCAAACCATCCGGCATCAATATGTTAGAGCTCTCACCATGAGATGGAGGTCTTCCTGGGTGGGTCCTGGTACCTCGAAGCTCTCCCAGGTGTCTGCAGAGCGCCGGTACACCAGTTTCGTCCCGGCTACATTGTACTCGCCCGGAATGCTGATCTTCCAGTTACCGTTGATCACAAACTGGGAGTGACCATTCTGGAGTGCTGGATAAGGGATCAAGGTACGGAAAGGAAGGAAGGAAAAGTTATTGATGTTATTCAGAGTTGACCGGTCAGTCAAATATTTCTAAATGCCATACATTCTTTGTCCATATGAGGAGGTCATGCTCTCTGTGTTTGGTGTCATAAACAGAAATATGTCCAGCCTATATAAGGCAGCTGTCTCTCCTCAGCAGTGGGAAAGGGAATTTCCATGGCATGAAATGGAACCAAGTACCTTCACCTGCCTCGCCCCAGTGGTCAGATAAAGCATTTTATGAGCGTCCCCTTTCAGGAGCACAGTGTGCGCTGTTTGAGGCCCTGTTTTATTTTGGTCTCATAAACAAGGATAAGAATAGATGTCCTTGGTTATTATGTTGCCTGGAAAACATACAGCGGGTCCAGAGACCAGATAGGACTGCTGAGCCCCCTGTCTCTGGGGAGAGGAAGTTATAGCAAGTCTAGGAAATACTTTAACTGCTGGATTAACACTTCAGCCATGGAGCCAGTGACGCAGAGGGAGTCCTATGCAGAGACTGATACACACAGCATCCCAGGAGTCATGTGTGTGTGTTTGGTGTGCATGGTCTTACCTAGATAATTCCTGCTGTTATCAGTGACTCGGATGTGAGTAGCTCCAGCTGGGATCATGGTCACTTCGTTGTATCCAAAAGGTCCGCCTGGCAAACGGAGACATTCAATTAGAAGCTCGGTTTAATGAGTCTCGTCTTTTTTTAAACTACTTACAGTAACATGATTAAAGGAAAAGTCAGTATTTATGAGCTTAAGACAGTTTTGCAACAAAGTGAAGCCCAGAAAAAAGAAGAATCAGATGGCTCTTTAAGTCATTTGAAGTTATTTTAGTCTTAAAAGGAGAACATCAAAAGAAAGTTTCGCATCATCTTTTAAGACTGTCTGTTGCATTCTAGAGATAATTCTGAGATCAACAAGTGTCAGCTTTGAGATCAGACAGAATGAGAAGTTAAATGAATGTCAAAGGGCCCTTCATCATATTAACAACATGCATAACAAACAGTTGAGTTATGTGCATTATGATTACAGTGTGTTATTAAAGACACAATTAACTTGCACTGGGACCAAATCTAATGATGTGTTATCCTTCACTCCATACTCTTGGCCTTTCTTTAAATCACTGTCACTTGCCACACACTAAATAAATGCTACTTTTAATAAATAAATGCCTTGATTGCATAAGACTCCACTGTGAGGTTTGTATATGACTGTAATGACAGTTATTACTGCAATGTAATGCAAACTTAAACGCATGTAAATTCATCAAAACTAAACACATAAAACCAAGGAAGCGAAATACTGTAATTCCCATTTGCATTTAATTACAGACTGTGTGATTATAGCAATCAACACCACTAACATCGTCTTTGGGAACTGAGTGTTTACAATGTCAACACATTCATCATGGTGTCATCTGAGGTGGTTGCCACAGTGTTCATGTACACTCACAATTTAGTTTCTTTCAAAACCTTAAACCAGTGCTGCTTGTTCAGATGCTGCGAACAACTATGCCTTAAATCCTGCTTCAATTCACCAGGATGCACTAACCATGTTTTAACAACAAGTAGATATTTAAAAGCAAGTATGTCAGCGTTTCTAGGTTTCAGATCCAGGCCTGAACAGATAGATTCATTTCTATTGCTCTTTAAAACACTCTTAGACTGAGAATGTAAAGCCATGTGTATACTATAGTACTTTAGGTGTAAATAGGCAGGCCTGTTAATTCAATAGTAATTGCATTCATAATCTATTAATAGTTGTGGATTGATTCCAACCACAGCTGCAGGTCTTTAACATTTGACTGTACCATTACTGTCCAGTGCCGTGTGCTGTCACTTGAAACAGATTGCTGCACGCCTTCACTTTGTACTGAGCACTTTATATTCAGGGTTAGTCTTTGAATAGCATGCTATGCCCTTTTTCAGCAATCAGTAACTGGTATGTAATCAGTAACTCACAATAATCTGGATTAGTAATCAGATAATTATATCTTTGAACATATCTTGCCAGACATTGGTGTGGCTCGTACAGTATTACAAAGCTCTTGGAAAGTCTTTACCATCTGTCATTATACAACAATGACAATCTATGATGTCAGCAATGATTAACTGCCATCAATGGTTTACTAGATTTTAAAGCACAAAGACGGATACTTTTTGAATGAGCTGAAACCACAGCCCTTCCATATAGAATGATATTTCACTTCTGAGCCAAAAAAAAAAAAAAGGCAGGGACAGCTCTATGGTTGTCCTGCTGCTCTGGAGTGTAAGGTGGCTGCGGGGTGAACCCCATTCATTACGGCTTTTGAAGAGCACGTAACTTTGGTTGCCCCGGCTCACCCGTCTCAGAGAGGAACTATTCACAAGGTTCATCTCTGGGGCTTTAGCTACATGAACATGTAGCGCTGTAACTGAGAGTGTCAGAGTTACAAACAGGCAGCGGGAAGCTCCAGGCGGTCGGTATTTGACCTTGTGAGGAGCGATTTTGTGCAGCCGCCCTCCATCAGATCTACCTCCTTTGGGAAACACAGCTGCAGGAGGAGGGACAACATCTCAAGGCTGTCGAGTCGCCCAAACAAAGCGGCCATTATCAGCATTATTTCTTGCTCAATCTGAGCCATCACGGCTGGCTTTTAGTTCTGCCGCCCCACAGAGATGTGGGAGGAAGCCACTCACAGAGGTGATCCTGAGCCAAGAGCCAGAGGCGCTGGGTGCTTTCTGTCAATCAGTGGTGGGCGAAACCATAGACCTTATATTTAAGTAGAAGTAGTGTTAAACTACTGAGCTCCACAACGCATACTGTGGCATTTCTTCAATGCCATATTCACCACAAAGTCACATCCTTATACAGAGGCATTTCAATGCGTATGTGTCTTTCTTTGCCTCTACCCTTTGACCCCTAAACAGTACATGTGGGTCGAAATGATGGAACACATGTTTATTTTGTTGCATGTCTTAGTTTGAGTGGTTTTCTAAGTTGGTTTGTTGGTCTGTGTTTTTGGCAACCCTGTTTTCCAAGTTGGTTTTAGTTTACAGATTTATTGCCATAATAGTTCATCTAATTTTAATACTTTAACAACTTTGACAAAAAACTCCTCCTCCCCACATGTTGAGCAGAAGAGAGCGACCGCATGTTGCCCTCTGAACTGCAGACACAGTATGAACGTGGGTATAACATGTTGTGGTGGCATCCAGCCGGAGTTCCATTTAGAGATTGAAGAACTCTGCGTTTTTCCTCAAATCTTAACCACTGTAATTTTGGAGCTACATTTCCTCCTGGAAGGCAACACTATTTACCATTCTTAATCTTCATGTCATCAGAGACCAATAACCTTTTGATTAAACCTGAACGACTAATGGCCTTTTTTGGAGGGAAAACACAAAGAGGGCTTGGATTTATCCCCAGATCGTGTTGGTTTGAAACTGCTGCAATTGATTCCTCATGGAGATTATACGGTGATTGTGTGTGTGTGTGTGTGTGTGTGTGTGTGTGTGTGTGTGTGTGTGTGTGTGTGTGTGTGTGTGTGTTTCCTACCTGCCTCCAGACCGTTGCTCTGGTACACGCTCTTGTGGTGCATGCAGGTGGTGTTTTGTCCTCCACACACCATGCAAGCGTCCTCCTGCTGCTTTGAGCCCAAGATGGAGTCACAGCCGGGCGTCTGTATGACACACACACACACACACACACACACACACACACACACACACACACACACACACACACACACACACACACACACACACACACACACGCACACACGCACACACACACACACACACACACACACACACACACACACACACACACACACACACACACACACACACACACACACACACACACACACACACACACACACACAACATTACAATACATTACATGTCACTTGTTAGACGCGGGTTCGAACTTGAGTCAACAGTTAAGTAAGGGATAATGTGCTGCGACGCGGTCATTATGGGGAAAAGAACACCGACAGGCTGATCAGGAGCCCGACGCGAAGCGGAGGGATCTAGATCGGCATGAAGGTGTTCTTTTCCCCATAATGACCAAGTCGCTGCACATTATCCCGCTTATTACATGGCCACATTCTCAACAAAGTAACGTTATGACTCCCAATATTAATTGAAATGCTTTTATGGATTTAGAAAATGATTTTATTGATTTAAAAAATAGTTGTATGTATTGATTTAAATTGACATGCATCCGCGAAGAAAAATAGTCCGTTGTTACTGTTTGAACTAACGTAGCAACGGCAGGCTTCGATAGCGTTTTTGAGGAGCTTTTTGATTACAGATTTGAAAACATCGCTCCTTGCTTTAAAAGTAGCACAATTCATGATGTCAAACCTTGGAAAGTATCTAGATATCCCTGCCCTAATGACAAAGTAACTGGCAAGTGAATATGTGTCGCCGTTTGATGTCTATGTCTGGACCGCTGCGTAAAAAGGAGGGTTTCTGCCCGTTACTTCTCCGCAGTTTTTCTTGTCCCAGTTCCAAAAGCAAACTGCATGCAGTTTGCTTTTCGGCCCAACTGTATACAGTTCAATCGACCGGACTTCTTTCTGAAGATGTGAGCGTCCTTAACAACGGTCAATAAGTCCTTGACAGCGGTCTGTCTGTTCGGTATTAACAACGTGTCACGTGTTCTGAATTGACCAATCAGAATCGAGTATTCAACTAAGCCATGTAATAAATCTGGTTAAATGTGTTTCTCTCTCACGGCGTGCCTTTGCACTCACATATACACATTTCAGACGAAAGCCTTTGCTCAAACTTTCTTTTTGTCTGATGTAAAGTTCACCTTAACCTTTAAGGCGAAGGTTCATCTCAACCCACTCTCTTCCTCCTTCTCTTATTTGCTGTTCCCTGTCATGTTCTCCTCCTCACCATTTACTTTGGCATTTACAACAGAAGGACGGGTCACAGAGTTGTCTCTGTAAATCTTAAAATGCCAAAACAAAGAGCATGGAGGATGAGCTGGGTGGTTTCGGTTGTGAGGAGAATCTTATTACTAGACTGATTACAGTGTCCGGACTTCATCTCACAGCGTGCAGAGCGGACCAATCAAGGGGGAGGTCCCGGGCAAGAGTGCAACAATCTAGGGAACCTAAAATCAGCCCCTAAGCCTTTTTAGAAATACAAAAACACTCCAAGCATCTGTGTGTGCACAACAGGAAATGAGTTGTCAGTGACAAAGTAGTAGAGTGCACGAGGGCCCCACTGAGGGAGGCACTAAGGTCCACCAGAATCATTCAAGTCACTTTGAGAGTGGAGGAATAGACTTGCTGCTGCTCATTCTTTCTGCAACATTCAGGATTCAATGACAGGTTTGAGTTGGTTGTGTGCTCTACTGTTTTTAGTATTTAAACAATAGGTCCATTCATTTATTGGTGAGTCAACATAATATTAACAACAATTCTAAATAATGTATGAATTGTTTTGGTCGTGACATTTTTTTAGGGTTTTAAATAACTTGAGAACTATTGAGTGGATGGGAAAGTGAAATGTGCTGCAGATCCATCGTCCCTTTACGATACATCTTAACAACTCAATTTTCATCTAGCGCCTTTCACAGCTTACAATTTGTATCCGTCTTTGGTTGATAAGCACATTTCTGAGAAGTCTTTATATTCCCATCACTTTTACCTAGTGTTACTCTAAATGTTAATTAGAAAATGTGGAATGTTGGAAAATGTTGACTCTTTAGTAACATTGAGCCACTGATTGAGCTATAGACTCTTGATTGAGTCCTTTTTATCATTGTAAACTGAGCAAAACATGAATATCTAGATTTGGACTGTGGACTGAGTCTTCTGGTATTTGATGATGTCAACCATTTTTAACTTTTTATTTGATTGGTAGACAAAAGTTATAATTATTGATTGAACAAACTCTTAGATCAACATTTTGCCAGTAAAACTACTTAACCAAATTGAATGTAAAAGAGCTTCTACACACAGATAGCACATGTGCACACGTAGACGTGTTCTGCAGTCTGATCTCATTGGTGACCGTCAGCTGTCCACCCCAGCTGCAGGCAGCATCTGCTTCCTGTTTCAGTCCTGTGCTGCTCTGACCTCGGCTCGAGGAGCCAATGACCCATACATCCACGTATATACACCACTCGTTAGCATGCAAAACATACATAGACATATGTAAACATATGCATTAATCCTCTGTCAGTGCAGTCAAAATAACTTGAGTTATTAGTTCACCCCCATGTAGCAGATGTGTCTACTGAGTACTAGGATGCATCTCATTACTTTGCATGTGCTGCGCTGCAGGACCCAAGGGATGCAAGTTCATTTCCATCTGTGTGAGGAGGGTGAGAGGGGGACAGGCTGGGAGCATGACGTTTGGACTGAGTGCAGAGCAGAGCTGTAATGCTGGCTGAAGGCTGCAGTCCACACTGATGAGTGCACTCTGGTCCTAACGCACAGCATGGAGTGGAGTTCTCCAGAGACTCAACATCACTTACACCACAACAGGGTGGAAACGGAGAGTGAGAAACCTCCACTCAATCCGTCCTCGCTTTGAAATTAACATCAGAGAAAAAGAAGTTGGAGGAGTGACTTGTGCAGGTGTGTGTTTGTATATGTGAATTTGCAACTTGCAATACAGTATAATTTGTCAAGCACTGATTTCTATATTCAAACATATACTTATTTTTGACGTCCGTATCAACCCCATACTCATCATTCGTGTTGGATACATCTGCTACAGTGCTCCATAATATGGCAGCAATGCCCCTAGCACAACAAGGACAACAGCATGTTTTTGCCCCATATGGCAAACGTGAAAATGGATCAATGTCAGAGGAGTTGTGTGAGGCTTCAAGGCTCTGGAGGAATATGCTACATTTATTTTTTCATTAGATGTGGTGGATGCTTTATCGACTCACATTAAAGTGGTATAAAGAAACTCGACCTCAAAATACAAAGATGTCTTCGAATTAAATTCAGCATTGTCACCCACATTCACATTCTACATTCAACATTTTCCCTCCTGGTAATTATTAAAAAATAGACCAAAGAGATCATCATTAGTTTGACAGGGATTGTATCGCCCAGAGCATTTAGCTAATTTAAGAAATCAGCCATCACAGAGCTTGATATTTGGTAGGTAGTGTGCTGCAGTGAACAGAAGCCAACGTTGACACATTGTAGATCCTCACAAAACATTCAGCAGGTCAAATCCCTTCCGCTTGTTCAATATTACTATTTTGGCAACGATGGTGTTTTGTTTTGCCCCAACATAACATAAGAATTTCCCCTAGAAACGGGATTGAACTCCAACACCAGTTTGGTATTGTTGACACTCACCAGGCAGCGCCCGTTGACACACACAGCTCCAGGCTCCTTGGCGCAGGCCGTGCCATCGAGCACACGGCCAAAGTTGTAGTAGAAGTTGTGACCCAGGGCCAGGCAGCTCAGTTCACAGGGGTTAGAGCCTGGCAGGGAAGAGCTCCAGTCAGTGATTCATTAGTTTATTATGGGAACACAGGCGAGGCAGAAGGAAAGGGAGGGAGGAGGCCGTGAAACAGAAACAGGCAGGAGGTGAAGATAAGAATCTGGGAGAGAGCCGAGTGAAGGAGAGGGGGCAAAAAACTAACAGATGTCATGGAGTATGTCATGGAAAACTCGTGTGGATTAATTACACAGCATGCCTCACAGTGGACATGAGAGCTTTCCATCATGGAAACTTAATCTGACTTCCAGACATAGTCAAATTATAATTCACTCCAATCTGCTCAACCACAAGAATGAGTGTCCATCAGTCCTTAGTGTGGACGCACAAACTTCCTCAAGGCCAGAGGACTTCGGTCCACAGAGGCCTTTTACACAGTTGTATTTGTTGGTATTTATCCACTGCCAGAAGGAAGAATTACACACTTTGTATTGTAGGACCATCACAGTGAAAACATTGTATCTCCTAACAACAAGTTCTCAGTAACTGAACAGAAAGTTGACTTCACTGACCTCCGTGAAAGGTGGTCCATCTGAAGGAGGTTCCAGCCACTAACGGTCGGTCATTGAAGGCAGCACACTGCATCTCTCTGAAGTCCTCCGAGCTGGGGGGGCACTCCTGCACACACACACATGCACACACACACACACACACACACACACACACACACACACACACACACACACACACACACACACACACACACACACACACACACACACACACACACACACACACACACACACACACACACACACACACACACACACACACACACACACACACACACACTTTTTTACTCCCTCCTATATGGTAGTGCACTCTTCATGACAGTTTTTTTGTATTAGATTTTTAAATTGCATTGCTTACACTTTTGTAATCTATTAAATCGTAACCCCCTATATCATGATTCGTATTGTAACACAAGACACTTGCCAATGAAGTGGTGTAGGAATGAGTCCTAGAACCCAGAAATGTGTTATCATATTTTACCATTTCTGGTTCCCTTCAGCGTTTTTTGCGTTTCTGCTTAGATGCCTGAAATAAGATCTTTGCAAGCTTAACATGGCAAGTTTTATTATATGTTTTCACTGCACCACTCTATACCCAGCTTTAACAATACATGAGCCGAGTGGTGAGTAGGGGAAAAAAGGAGAAGGAGAGAGGTTGAGGATTTGTGTCCATTCATTGAAAGCTCTGAGCTAATCACACCGCACCAACAGCCAAATGCACACACATTCAAACATGCTTAAACACGCTGCAACCCATGTGTGCGGTTTTCCTTTAATCAATAAGGGCAACAGTGACATGCTGTCCAAACACACACATACACACAAGCTGACAACACATTTCTAACACAATAGCAGGTCTGATAGCTGACTGCAGCAGGTCTGTGTTTAATCCCTGAGTTCAGTGCAGTGAAGACACAAGTTAATATGTCGTTGAAATTCCAGTTCACACCCTGAAACACCAACCCCAACCACGCCTATATGACCAACTTCTATAGCAAACATCATCCATTGTTCTAGGAAGTTTGCATCGAAAAGACATTTTTCATACAGTGTGAAAAGCGTTATTCTGAAATGACCTTAGTGTTGCAGATCTTGTATTGTCTGGGCTCTCCTGAACATGGTCCACCCACTGGGTTCCTGGGACACAGAAGCAATACAAGTAATGTAATGTGTTATCAACATATGTGAATGATGTTCCAAAATATTTGTTAAACACACTATACACAACTGTATGAACTACCTCAAACAATGATTTCAGATATATTATGTTATTATGTATTTAATGTTTCTCTAAAAATCCTGCATTCAAACAAAGTTAGAACATTAAATGTACTTCAAATTACCAAAAACTAGAAGTTAATTAGTTGATGCTATTTTGTTTTGATAATCTACATGTGCAGAGTGACTAGTAACTAAAGCTAAATAAAATGGCCTACCAAATACTACATACATGTAGTGGAGTAAAAAGTACAATATTTGCCTCGAAATTGTGAGTAGAAATAAAGTACAAGTTCCTCAAAACGGTTGTTAAGTTTTGATGAATGATGAATCCTTTGTTACACTTCCCCACTGGAAACAGACAACACTTAAGCTTCAGTTGCAACTTTAATTGTGATTTCTGAGGATCATTGGTGACATATTTGAAATGTATTACATTTTTAAAGATTGATGCTGTAGTCTGAGTGACCCTGCTGCGGGACCCCGCTGACATTTACCTTGTGATGCAGGTGCGAGTCCTGACTGAGGCTCCGCCCCCGCAGCTACGGGAACAGACAGACCAGCCGCTCCACGGCGCCCACTCGTTCCTGAAGTGCAGCTGCCGCCGGGCGCGGGTCGGACGCACTGATGACGCCTCGCTGGAGGGATGCCACGCAGAAACCCATGACTGAGACATGAAGGACAGCGAGAGACAGTTTAATACTGACATTAAACACTTTAAACAAAGCGAAACAGAGACACAGCAAAAAGTAAGCTGGTAAGCAGTAATGGAAATCAACTAAGTACATTTACTTACTGCTATAGTAAAATAATTGAGACTTGTTAGATTAATATTTTACATTTACTATTTGTTCAGCTACCAACTAGCAATGCATACAAAGTTTGGTGGTTAAAATAGGCTCCACATTGACCAGCTACAACATTAGCTATTATGATAATAATTTGATATTAGAGTATATGCCTTATAGCATATTAGTGATGGGGTCAATCTACTACATAAATAGTGGTAATGGGTTTCATTCAGATGTTCATCTCAGTTTCCTCTGTCACTTGGGTTACTTTCTAATTATACAAAGCTCCCACAATATGAGTACCTACACCAGCTGTTGGAGAACTATCTTTGCAAAGCTGCACAACATTTATTTCACAATCCAATCAGGGCGGACTAGGCTGGTTCAAAGTGGGGCTTAAAGAAACAGGCGCTCAAACGGAGCATTTCAGACGGACAGTGAATACAGGTATTTCTAGACAGACAGTATGAGAGAAAATAATGTGTTTTCAGAACATTAAAGTATGAAAACATGTTCTAGTAGAAACCTAAAATACAAATACAAACCCTACATATTGGCATGATATTTCCCCTTTAAGTACATACAGAGTCTTTTTTACTGAAAAGAGGAACCCGTTAAAAAAAAACAATCTTGATAACCCTACATTCTTTACAATTGTAGTCTATTACAATGTTCCCACAGAGATCAGACTGTTCAGTTTCTATTCTGATCTGCTTTTTCTCCATGTATTGTGGTTTCTTGGACCCAATATAACTGCTGCTGTGAAGCCATGCAGTCAGGGACAACATGACTCTGCTCCCAACTGTGATGTTTAAATGTTCAAAGCTGTCAGGAGGCAACTGGCTACTGTCAGCAGCTCTCAATCCCTGCATGTGTGTGGGTTAGAGATGAAGACAGAGAGGCTACAGTTTTGGCAGTATGATAGGATATCATTTATGGAAGGGAAAACTTGTGTTGGGGGGAGTTAAGTGTGACGCCAAACAAAAGCTTCTATTAATAAGAGAACATCCACCTGGCAGATTCATTTAAAGAGTATATCGTGTACAGAAATGACCTTGTGAGCCTGGTGGATCAGGACCATCACAGCCAAACAATACAAAGTTATTATATATATCTCAATGGCGCTCCTCAAACACATTCCAGAGTTTATGCCCTGGAGGAGGACTGAAACTGGCAGCGCTCCCACAAGTTCCTCATACAGGAGCTGGATCACACACAGTTCTTTAACTCTTCACACACACACACACACACACACACACACACACACACACACACACACACACACACACACACACACACACACACACACGCACGCACGTGCACACACACACACACACACACACACACACACACACACACACACACACACACACACACACACCACACACACACACACACACACTCACTCACTCAACAAGGTACATTTCTTTCAGGAAGCGCAAAACTCCAAGTCACCTGGAGTGACTTGGAGGGAAAGATCTGAATTGACGCTATAGGACCACACGTGAATAAAGAATACTTGAAAGTCATGCCATCACTTTCTGCCACTCCCCTCATTGATATTAAAATGTATGCTGCATGATTCTGCACTGTATAATCTAATCAGATCTGTAACTGAGAAGCAGGATTGTGTAAGTAGGATATTTCTGTTTTGCACTTGATTTACAAGACGAATTAATATTTTTCCAGGATATACATCAATAGTCTATCTAGTTCATGGTGAACTATCAGAGTGATAAGAAATAACAGCATAAATCAAATGTTTAAGGCAAGGCAAGGCACCTTTATTTATGTAGCACCTTTCGACACAAGGCAATTCAAGGTGCTTTACAAAAATGAAAGACATTCAAACAAAGGCATTTAAAAACAGTTATTAAAAAGAAAAGATAATAAAAGAAACATTAAAAGAAAAAATAAATGAATAAAAAGTTACAGTGCAGTTTAAGATGTGATGAATATATCAATTAAAAGCAGCGGCAAAAAGAAAAGTCTTCAGCCTGGATTTAAAAGTAGTCAGAGTTGCAGCGGACCTGCAGGTTTCTGGGAGTTTGTTCCAGATATTTGGAGCATAATAACTGAACGCTGCTTTACCATGTTTAGTTCTGACTCTGGGGACAGAAAGCTGACCAGTCCCTGAAGACCTGAGAGATCTGGATGGTTCATAATTTAGCAGGAGGTCAGAAATGTATTTTGGGCCTAAACCATTCAGTGCTTTATAAACCAGCAGCAGTATTTTGAAATCTATTCTTTGACACACAGGAAGCCAGTGTAAAGACTTCAGAACAGGAGTGATGTGATCCACTTTCTTAGTGTTAGTGAGGACTCGAGCAGCGGCGTTCTGAATCAGCTGCAGCTTCCTAATATATTTTTTAGTGAGACATGTGAAGACACCATTGCAGTAGTCGAGTCTACTGAAGATAAAAGCATGGACACGTTTTTCCAAATCCTGCTGTGACATTAGTCTTTTAATCCTAGATATGTTCTTTAGGTGATAGTAGGCTGATTTAGTAACTGTTTTAATGTGACTGTTGAAACTCAGGTCAGAGTCCATGACTACACCTAGATTGCTGGCTCTATCTGTTGTTTTGAACATTGCAGACTGAAGCTCAGTGCTAACTTTTATACGTTCTGAATTTGCTCCAAAAACCATTACCTCAGTTTTATCTTTGTTTAATTGGAGAAAGTGCTGACACATCCAGTCATTGATTTGTTCAATGCACTTACTCAGTGTTTGAATTGGAGCATAGTCTCCTGGTGAAATTGTTATGTAAATTTGTGTGTCATCCGCATAGCTATGGTAACTTATTTTGTTGTTTTTCATTATCTGAGCCAGTGGTAGCATGTAGATGTTAAAGAGAAGAGGCCCCAAGATGGAGCCTTGAGGTACCCCACATGTCATATTTGTCAACTCAGATGTGTATTTACCTATAGAAACAACGTTTTTTCTGTCCTTTAAGTAGGATTCAAATACATTTAGAACTGTTGATGAAAGTCCCACCCAGTTTTCCAGTCGGTCTAGTAATATGCTGTGGTCAACAGTGTCAAACGCAGCACTGAAATCTAATAATACTAACACTGAAGTTCTGCCACTGTCTGTGTTTAAGTGGATGTCATTGATGACCTTTACAAGAGCAGTCTCAGTGCTGTGGTTTGGACGAAAGCCTGACTGGAACACATCAAAACAGTTATTTAAATGCAAGAAGTTACTCAACTGTTGAAAAACAACTTTTTTTCTGTAATTGTTCATTACTGAAACGTCTAGATTATGCTTTTTTAAGAGACACATTCAAGCCCCCAGTGTTCATGTATCATTTCAATCTAAATTCTTCACTTTCTTCTTATACATTACATTTCAGCATAGCAGTTCAGCGTCAGTTTTTCAGCATAAAGCATTCCCACTAGCAATTTCTTCAGGAATTGTTTTCTCTAGTTTCAATTAGTATTCAAAGATTGTTTGCACTTTAAAGGACTCTGGTCTAAAAATTAACCGCGCTAATATAACTTATACACTGAAACCTCAAAACTACCAAACTACACTAGTATGGATCTTTTCTACTGACTGCGCAACAACATGTATGTTTTGGAAAAAAACCTGAGACTCACTGAGGGTCGTTGACTTTGTGATTCATAGAAGAGAATTGGTCTGACATTCACACACACACACGCACACAGCTGAGAGCAACCTGTGCTACTGCTCTCCATCATTTTCCATGGCAGGGTCACCTGAGGTTGCCCTCATTAGTGTTACCACCGGTCAAATTAGCGTTGATAACAGTTGGAGATGGGGTGGGTCGAAATTCTAGATTCATGACAGTGACCTTTGAACTTCACAATGCACCCCCCCTCTTTCACATGAGCAGAGAAAAAAACCTGCTCTTGTATTTGAAAAGCAAACTGCATACAGTAAGAGAAAGGACTTAAGGAGAAAGGTAAAGAGCCGACAGTCTAACATGCAAGTCAACAGATGTATTTAAACTAAGTAATGTAGCTTGACTTGAAGAAAGAAAAGTAATTCATGAAATTGTGTTTAAAGTCAGAATATGTTTTAAAGAAAAGTGTGTGTGTGTGTGTGTGTGTGTGTGTGTGTGTGTGTGTGTGTGTGTGTGTGTGTGTGTGTGTGTGTGTGTGTGTGTGTGTGTGTGTGTGTGTGTGTGTGTGTGTGTGTGTGTGTGTGTGTGTGTGTGTGTGTGTGTGTGTGTGTGTGTGTGTGTGTGTGTGTGTGTGTGTGTGTGTGTGTGTGTGTTGCAGAACCCAGCAGTTATTTGAAGTTACATAGTTTTTGTTGGAATTCCCAATGTCATCCACAAGTTTAGTGCGACTGTAGAGGAGCATATGGCTACCCAGTGCGTTAGAAATTTATATATACAGTCTATGGTTAGAAAGTGACGGAAAAGACAAAGCGTCTCTATGTGAGGAGGAGTTGGGAAACAAAACAGGTTGGTGCAGCTTTCATATGGAGAATAAATAAGGAGAAAGAAAGAGATTAAAACTGAATGTTAGACCGCAGCCACGAGAAATATCTGAGCGTGGTGTGAACTGCTCTGACTGCTGCAGCACTTTTTGCATCTTGAACTGATTTAACAAATATGGACAACAGAAAACATCTCAGTTATCCAAAACATCTAAAGCTAATTTGTTTTCTTCGTTATTTATGTTTAAATAACACTAGTGAATCATTGACTTCCAGTTTCTTTCTGACAACATAAATAAAAAAGTGTTAAGCATGTTGAGCCTCCATTGCATTCCTGTGTTTGGTGTGACAGAGTGGGTTAGGGGTATCCTATCTCTTTCTATTTCTGGTTATTCCAGCCAGACCCAGGGGAAGGGTTGGGGCGAGACTGCCTGACAACAAGACAAACAGTGATGAAAGATGGAAGCTGCAGTTGGAGGAGAAAAGGTGTGTGATCAGAGTATGGAAAGACCAAGAGTAACATTGTGATTTCCGAGTCAAAATATCATCAGATGAAAAACATGCTACAAAAACAATACAATCAGGAAGCTCCTATAGCTCAGCGACAAGCCGCCCTATACTCACAACTGACGCCTGTCAAAGGGCTGTGATTGGTTTATTATCTGAATGAGCTGAACTTCCTCTGGGGAACCAGAGAGCGTGATTTTTTTAGCGATAAACAAATTAGCTTAATCACTATATTTAATCCTGTGAAATGTAAGACAAAAAGAGGACAAAGCGGCAGGAAAAGTGAGGAGGCGCTGGGAAATGGCCTTGA
Organism: Pseudochaenichthys georgianus; assembly: GCF_902827115.2. NCBI lineage: Eukaryota > Metazoa > Chordata > Actinopteri > Perciformes > Channichthyidae > Pseudochaenichthys > Pseudochaenichthys georgianus. Next base: position 16,659,311 of record NC_047505.1, read on the forward strand.
GCCCAAAACGACTGGGACTACGAGGTCCCATGTGCTAATTCAGACTAGTGCACTTGAAACACTGTCATCAAGCTATTAGATCATTATCTATTTACCCTTACTTTTTCATTTGTTTTTAGTACAGAACAGAAACAGCTATAAGCAATGTGTATTTAGACAACATAAAGCCATCATGGCCGTGACTGGATTGATTTGTAAAAACACAAGTTGACGAACATTAAGCAGAAATATTTGTCACAAGTTGAAAAGGACATCGGCCACAGAATATTTAATAATGTACTAAGATTGATAATTTGGACAAAAACAAGCTAATGTAGATATTTTCGAAAAATAATTCCGACATGTGAGCCATTCCAAATATGTAATCTGTCTGGCTGAACCATTGATCCATATCAAAAATATTAGGCCTGTTATTAATTAATCGTATAGATCAGTGGTTCCCAACCTTTTTTCCCAAGAGCCCCCCCAAATGACTCCTGTTGGAAGTTGCTCCCCCCCCCCCCCCCCCACACACACAAGGGGGGGAGGGGGGGCACAAGAGCGGTAATTAAAGTTTAAAAGCCTAAAAAATGCTACAACTACTGTCACAAACTGGATGAATATGAAGTATTTTGTTAAAGGAGGATGAAAGCGTAATTAAGGAGCACTATTGGAGTGACTTTGATGGTTATTAGGATTAATTCATTTGGATGCCCGCTGAATGAAGAAATTAAAGGACGGCGCGGAAGTGGAAACAATTCGCAAAGGGTTGTAACTGTTTAAAACACATGCTCAAAGTAAGCCGGATTTTGCCGATGTGTTTATGTGGATTCAAAAGTCGTAAATAATCTACAAAATGGAGGAGACCGATCTGATCGGAGCAACTGTGACAAATAATCCAACTGAAACCGGCATGGACAATGACTATGTTTTAAAAATGCGCTTATCCAGAAAAGCCTGGTTTGGACACTTTACGGGAAGAAGAAACATTTCTATTAAAGAAAGAATTATAAATGTCTGTCTTTTTATGCCTTTAATAGCTACTAACTTGAATTTTTATTCAAATTAATTAATCAATTATTTTATTGTAATGTAGAGACAGACAAGGCTTTTAGTGACAATCATGTATTGCGTTACAATTATATGTAAACATCTTTGGCGCCCCCCCAGGTTGGGAACCACTGTTCGATTATTTATATGATTATCTATATACTATCGATAATCATATAAATAATTGGTGTTTCTAATGGAAACATGTGCTTAACGGTGCTTAATTGTGATTGGCTGATTAGAAAGCCTTCACTTTGTAGAGTTCCGTCAATAGAAGGGAGCTGTAGTTGATGATCAACCCAGGGTCGATACAGTGAGAGCTGTTGAAAAGAGAGCAGGGCCACGCAGGGCCACGCAGGGCCACGCAGGGCCACGCAGGGCCACGCAGGGCCACGCAGGGCCACGCAGGGTCACGCAGGGTCACGCAGTGACTCGTGTTGACGACGGCGGGTCGTACTTACGCTCTGAGGGGACGACAGGCAGAGGGGAGCGACCAGCAGCAGGACGAAGGTCAGGGCCTGGCACAGAGTCAGCTTCCTGCAGACAGAGAGAGAAACACAATGTCAGTCAGTGGGGGGCATCACCCTCGCTGTTTTACAGATCATATATACAAGATGCACAAACACAGAAGCAGAGGTGGGAAGTAGTGGAGTACAAATCCATGTAATGATGTATCAATAATTTCCTGGTCTTCTCTAAAGAAGAGGGACCAATGAGAACTTTGTCATTTTGCCGTTGTTCAGCATCGAAACATTCATTAGCTAACAATGACATTATTGTTCTATTAATATAAAGTGAGGTCAGTTACTCTTTAAAACAGTTGGTAGTTATGGGTACTTTTTACTTAAAGGTCACCTATTATGCAAAATCCACTTTTTCATGTCTTTTATACATAAACTGTGTAAAGAGATTCTGAAAGTTTCAGGAAAAAATATTCGCTCACTTTTTGTCCTGATCCATTTATATAACCCCCCCCCCTTATCACCTGAATCTCCTCCTAGAGCTCCATTGTGTTCTTTTTAACCAAATATCTGTCAGAGGGGCGTGGGGAGGGGCTCCTTATTTTCATCTAAAGTAACAGACAGAGAATCAGCACTTTTGAAACAGGGCTGAAACAGAGAGGATTATGGGATGCTACAATGATCTGTTTGGTGTTTGGAGCCAAACACTTCAGAGCCATGTTTTGTATATAGCTGAGACCTATAATAAATGTATGAAAAATAGTATAATAGAGGTCTTCAGGTCATTCAAAATATACACAAATAAGTTTCCACACTGCTGCGGACCCCTGGGGCAGGAGCCAAGGTCAGGAATGCCCCCCCCCATCCAGCATTAATTCCCCCCTTCCACCCCAACAGTGGCTTAACTCATACACAGCCGGAGAGGAAGGGACCGCCTGCCTGACTGAACGCACCCCCTACCTCAGCCCTGATCAAAAATAAATTATGATTATGCTAAGATTATGTCACTATGTTGTATCTTTCTTGCTTCATATGCTATTTAAAAAATATTTTGAACTGTTTTTTAAATGAGAGAGTTCGCTCCAATCAGTGGGCAGTCCTTGGTTTTGGTTTGACTGTTTTCAACATGGCGGCTGGGTCCCAAACTTTCTCAGAAACTTAGATTAAGTTTGGAAAATAAAGTTGACTCCAATGACTCTATTATAACTAAACCACCAACAAGAGGGTGTTAAAGGGTGGATTTATGCACTTAGGTACACTCACTAAATGTGTCCAATCACATTGTGTCTCTGTGTTTAGTTTGCACCATGATAGTTTCCTTAATGTAACCTTGTACAATCTGTACCAGTGAAGTAAATATAGTAGGCGTTTTTGACAGCTGGCACATCCAGAGATCTGTATAGCACTAAAACAAAGAATGTGAGTTGCCTTGATCTTATTTAGGAAATGATACTGACATTTTAGATTAGCCTGGGACATTCCTGAATTGCCTCATACATGATTGACGACCACACTGGGTTAATTTTGAGACCATAAGAAGGATATTTTAGTAAAAAAATAAATGAGTCAAAAAGCAACTATAGGCAACAGTACCAAGCCACTTCTGAGGTGCTTCCAGATAAGACCTCTGACTCTTGCGTTAAGTGTCTGTTGTGTCTGTTCTAACAGCTGCCTCCTTCTTTCACCTCCGGGCTAACACACTTTTGATTCTCCGTCTTTTTCTCCCTCTGATTCATCAAAAAGCACCTTTCCTGAGAAGTGTTGGTAATTCCTGGAAAGCCCTTGATTGCTTCCTGGCACTGCTGACAGCCGCAGTGTGTCACACTTTTAACGGTCTGTTTGTGATGAAGCATGTCATGTCTATTAAGACAAGAAAATATCGAAGACTGGTTGCATTTAGCAACTTCATCTTTTCTTTCTTTTTCCCCCTGACCCTTTCTGCCACCTTCTCCATCAGCTTCCAGACTGTCTGTCATTTATCTCTTTCTGTTCTTTCTCTTTTATCTGCCCTGGGCCGTAAACATAGAGCTGCTTCAGAGCTTTTGGCTACGTCCCAGGTCAGTAGTGGCCCTGTCCAATTAAACGATACATATCTCCCCCACACTTGGCTGAGCGGCCCTTCCCTTCAGCGACCTTGGCTCCAAGCCTGGCCTTACATGGGGGAATTCATATCAGGGAACAAGGAAGGTCAGACTGACCAAAAAAGGGTATTGGCCTCGTAAATCAAGATGGATGTAAGAGGTTTTATCACAAAGACTTTATTTTACTTCCTGCATCTCAGCTGGATGTCGAAATGGAAAATGTAGTTGTCTTACCTCCTGACCCCTGACCATTTTCAAAAGCAGCCTATCGTGTATTAAATATCTGGGAACATTTATATTACAGGGAACAACTTGTATGAGAAAATAATTAAGTGTATCACCAGACTAGATGTTTAGTCAGATGGTTCATTTTCTAATTACGCTGGAGTAAATGAAAAACAATGGTAATTCAGTTGTTATGTCAAACTAAAACCATATATTTTTTAGAAAATGTCCCTGATGATAAAGGAAGGTGAAACAGTTTTACACCACAAATGCATTCCAATTATCTACTTGATAGTTGAGCAATGCTGTTTTTATCCGTTTTTTTTTGTAGGTAACACATCATGTAGTCACTTCCACCAATGAAAAATGTGTTTTAAAAATGTGGATAAACCCATCACAACAGACGGACACAGTAAAAACAGCTGGTGAACATGGTACATTTAGCAGCTAAAGAGACAAATAGGCCATTTGGAGTTGGTGGAGCTAAAATGGATTACATTTAGGACTTTTATTTGTCGAGTGGACAGACAGATGCCTCCAAGTGAAGTGTTGATCAGTATCTTCTATAGAATATATATCAAATGTAAAAAGAATAATACTGATAATATGTCATTGTTGTTTTTACAGCTATTTTAACTTTATACTTATTTTGATAAAACAAAAATATGAACGTTTGGTGATGCATCCATGCACAAAAGTCCTGTTATTATTTTTGTTTTAGACATCAATGTTGATGAGCAGTGTGGAGATATCATGAAAAAAAGTGATACAAAAGAAGGACCTTGAATAAAGCAATCCGCACAGATGAAGTCATTTCTCTCACTTTCACTTGATCTTTGGCTTCAGTGTTTGAACATGAAAAGACAGCAGCCCCGGTCACTGCAGGTTGGCCCCTTCTCCACAGGGGCCCTTACAGGGGGCACAGGGGTCAGTCCGCCTCCTCCTGCACTCATTAAGGCTATAGCAGCACATTAGTGAAAAGCCCCCGGCAAGGGAGGGGGAAATGGCTCTAATCAATATGAGACTACTTGTTTGTTTTCACAGACATTAGTCTGAGGAGTAAGAAAAAACCCACAGGCCCCACCCAACACCAACAACGCTGGACTGCTCTTATCATTAAACAAATAATTAGAAGGCAAGCCAATTCGCTTTTTTCTGAACTTGGCGGTACAGAAAATAGAAAGATTGATCCTTTGTTTATAATTTTCAATTAATAAATGATCGATCATTTATGAATATATATTTACTAAATACTTTTTTTCAGTTATTTTCCTGTTCTGTTTTATCATTTTCTACATTTTGATTAATCGGGGGAAAAAACGATATAAACAATTTGTAAACTTTGTCTGATTCCAGCTACTAAAATGTCATTTGTTTTTATTCTGCTAAGTATTGATTACTTGATTACTTTTACATTTAACTGTCAAAGCAGTGGGTATTGTCCACAGTAGATGACCATTACATGTATGTATGATCTGTATGTGTAATGTGTATTTGTAAAGCGCTTTGAGAGTCATTGATAAAGCGCTATAATAAATATAAGGATTATTATTATATTATTATAAAGCGAGATATTGGCAACAAAAGATTGGGCTCTGGGAACTGTCGATTGGCAATTTCCACAATTTGCTGACATCTTTATTAGCTGACAATATAAAAGCGACAACACACACACACACACACACACACACACACACACACACACACACACACACACACACACACACACACACACACACACACACACACACACACACACACACACACACACACACACACACACACACAACTCAATATACCATAATAAAAATTACAATAAATCACAATTATTCGTGAGAACAAATTTGTGAATTGAAAAGAAAGGATAAGAATTATTTAATGCTGATTTTTTTAAATGTTTCTTTAAACAATTTGGCTGTCTTCCTAAATGAACTGCTCCAAAGTGATGCATTAATTGCCCATCAATCCAATGAATACATACACATTGTGTATTTATATTTTATAAAGATTTTCTGGGGCCCAATTGAGCTTTTAAAAAAAAATGTAAACGTAAGTTAGACGTATAAGATTGGCAACTTTGGTCAACACTAAAAAACTATGGTTGTGGTATAACCAAAGTCCAACATGAAGATCCACACTAAAATTCCCTTCATTGACACTTGTACAAAGTGCGATAGTCAAGAAAAGTGTTTGTTGCCACCCAGCCTCAGAGAAAGAGGTACAAAATAAATCTCCCCAACCTCATTGATAATTCCTCTAACGACTGAACTCACAAACCTTTGCTTGAACACACCCTGACAGACAGGTAGCCCTTACCTTCCCACCCTGCATAAATAAATAACAGCTCCACGATGTTATCTAGCAATTAGATGGAGGCTATTAGTGTGCACAGGTTGAGAGTGCATTGCAGGTGAGAATGTGTCCTTTGACCTGGTTTGAATCAAGTCAACACAGGAGACACCTGACTGAGGATCTCTGCTCCTTCAGTTTCTTTGTGTGGGATCTAAGTGCTTCTGTATGGTGCCCTTTCCTTTTTACAATTGTCTGCACACCCACTAAGTTTGTAAAAGCAATACGTCTTCCAACCAGGGGCCGGTCTTAACCTTTGACCCCCCTGGAGATTTAGCTGTGACCCGCCCAGTGTTTGGGCGAGCCTGGTGGAGGGTCTGAGGGTTATATGGAGCACGCTGCATGAATGAATTGACACAACCCTTAACAGATGTTCAGGGAGGAGGCTCTGTGGTCAGCTCTGAGCCCGCGACCTGGTTTGACTATGAATGAGGCGGCAACAATCGGATCCTCAGTGGCCTCGGTCAGCACGCATTGACAAAATGAGACTCTTTGAACACAAGTGGAGGGTCTTTGTGTCTCAGCAGATGTTTCGCTTAAAGAGACATTGTGAACCATTTAAGCGAAAATAAATCAAATAGTTTACCAATGTTTATGTGGACTTATAAAAGTAAATCCTCTTTTTACATGATTTGTCTTTCTGCAAATGTCCAGCAAGTTTTGGTAATGTTTTCTACAAAGTGGCAAATTTACGTGAAACAGATTACTACAGAATCTTAACCAACATTTAGCTGATTGACAAATGAGTCAAAGTTTGGTTGAAGTCGTAATGGCGTCGTCACATGACAAATAAGTAAACGTTTAAGTAAAAATAACTATGGAAGAGCAAAGTGTTGTGACAATTAGTTCAATGTTCACGTTGAGAGGTCTTACTTTTAGTACAGAAGTTAAGTATGAATAAATTCTGGTTACACACGAGACACAAGCAATCAGTGGCGGTTCTAGACCAATTTGACTGGGGGGGCCACTGGGGGGCCAGTTATTTTCTGAGGGGGGCACAATAAATGCAGGACGAAAAAGAGAACTAGACAGTATGAAGTAATTGCGCATAAGAAAACAATGCAATACAGTTATTGGTATTTGTTTCAGTACACTTATTTATTTCAGATTAGTGCTGCGTACCTGGACTCACATTCAGGTTCAGGTCCGGACTCAAGTCCAGAGGTTCAGGTTCAGGTCCGGACTTATAAGTCCGGACCTGAACCCATGGCTTGTGTCAAGTTGTGTGACTAAAGTGAACTTATTGTTAGCTAATTATCAATTGAAAATTAACTCATAATCAACTCAAATTCAAACTCGTTAGGTTTATTGTGCTCCCTTCCAACTTGTGTCTACATTTCTCTACAAAGTACAAATGTAAAAAAAACACGTTTTGCCACTTAGTCTACAAATGACTTATGACAGCAACTACAGTGAACTACTACAAAGTTCAAACATTTATTTCATTTACCAAACTAAAGTAACCAAACAGTCCCTGAGCTGACTGAGCCTAAATCCCTAAAACGTTGCTGAAAGGTAGAGTGTAGAGTAGACTATACGCATTACACTGTTACACACCTACTATACAGTATAGGCGACACTGTAGTGACTGACTGTACAGTCAGAGTGTACTGTACTGTCTGTACACCATGTCTTTTCTACAACTCTACATGTGTACATTATACAGTACATACTACATACATAGTGATGTACATACTGTTAGAAATTAAAATCAATGTTGATATGGCGTAATTTTGAATTAAATACACTATTTAATTTAAATCAATTTTATTCTGAAAAAAACGGAAGTTCACACTATTAACTTAATACTTTTATTCTGAAAATTATTCACTTCCGGTTAGCATTAGCATGTGGCGAAATGTTACGTTTTCAAATCGTGAATCGAAGGTGAAATGACATGTGATGTTGTACACTGAGCACACTGGGATTAGCAGTCATTTATTGACGCTGAATAACGTTTATCAGGGAATGTTTAAATAACCACAGACACCAGAATATACGTAAGTGGTAGTTTTTTTGCGAGTCCAAGTACCGGTTCCCGACGTTCCGGTTTTAACCGGACTTGAACCGAAACTTTTTACAAGTCCAGTACCGGTTCGGCGTACTGGTACGCAGCACTATTTCAGATAGATCTTATAGTTATTACTGTTAGCTTCAGCTTAAGTTATAGTGCAATGTTTGCACTAACACCATATTTATATAAAAATAAAGGCAATGAACAGTTACATCTCTACTTTACATAAGGGTGTCTGCACAATCTTACATTACAGCAACAAAATCCTGCGGTTTTTGGCAAACCGAGTACCAGAAAATATACATTTAAAAAAAAAAAAACTTGTCATTGTTAGGGGGGCCACAGGGGGGTCAGAGGTCAGTGTTAGGGGGCACTGCCCCCCTGCCCCCCCCCCCCCCCCCCCCCTAGAACCGCCCCTGCAAGCAATAGTCCCATAGGAAAAAGTCTTATGTACTGGACCCTCCCATCCACCCCATCCTACTCCCACTCGGACTCCTCTTCAAGCTCTCTGCTTTTCAGTTCCGTGGATTACAAACGATATATATTTGAATTACAATGTAATTATCTTTCCTAGCCTTTAGCTACAAACAGCTTGGGACCAAACACCCCAAGTGTTCCAGTAAATGACTAAACAATAGACAGACAGACAGTCTTTTTGTTGATGTTGTTGTTGCCCAAAAGACTAGACTCAGTCTCTTGCTCAACTTTGGTCCCTTCCCTTCACTGCGCTTCGCTGCACTTAACTCGCTCCTTCCACGACAGGGAGAACAAACTTGGTACATTGTCATACCTCAGGGATTATGGGATTATCTTTTCACAGCCACTTTGACTGAGGCAGAGCCTTTCAGGTCATCTACAGTCATGGTAGCAGCATGGGAAACATGCAGAGAAGCACGCAAGCAATATTGTGACCAAAATGACAGAAAAACATCATGAACAATAAGCATAAACGCCAAAATCTTGAACAATAAAGAGCAAATGCATCACTTCCAGCTAGCGCATGTCAACAATGAAGCCTGATAAATGAACTCCTCGTCAACCTCTTTGCCCAGACATTATAATAAGCATACATTCTCCATCTTTTTGATAATTATAGTTAAAGAAACACTAATGAACCAGTAGCAGTAGCATCTTGAATTGTTTCCTTTGTGTAGCTGCATGGGGCAGTACTCTTGACCAGTATGTAGGTAAATTAGAGTAATCTTTGTGTAAAACACAAATAACCTCAAAGTACAATGTTGTACCCAAAATGACAAAACTGCACAATATTTCAACAAGCACACCTTAAAGAAAATAGTGTAATCCAGCACTTTTGCTTTTTATTAGACAATTAAGTGGCCGACAATTAGGGCACTTGGACAAGCACAAGCTAAAGCCTGGACTTGAAATCTGATAAAAGTTTCAGCAGTTACAATCAGTTTGCTTTCAAATTCATGCTCATTTCGGATGAATTCAGCAAATATGCAAACACGTTTTTTAGAGAAGAAACAATGAGGTATTTAGTAATTGTCCATGTGGCTGATGGAAATTGTAGTACTTAGAGCAACACAATACCAAGTGACTGAACCTTATGACCCGGTTCAATCTGTGACAGTACATCTGTAGAAAATTGTCTTTTCAGTACAAAAATGTACCACCTGAAAAAAATCTGAAAGCTGGGTTAACCTTTTGGCATGTTTGATATAAAAATCCAATTAGTTTACGAAAAGTCACTTTGAATATACTGATCCTTCTCTTGCGCTCTACATCTACAGTGAAGAATAGCATTGAAATTCCAGCCTGCAGGAAAGAGTGACATCATAGCATGTAGCACCACATGATGGCGCTTTTCCACTGCAGCATGTAGCACGGTTTAAGCGGGCCGGGCTTTTTTTTGCTTTTCCACTAGGGGTTGTTTCCGGCTCAGGGCTACTTTTTCACCTTTTTTCTGGCCCTCCAAAATTGAGGTTCTTACCGGGCCAACAACCGGGCTGAATATGCTAAACTAGTGAAGTAAACACTCTCGACTACTGAATGGTCAGAGAGAATCGCTGGCAAGGGGGCTACAACTACAACAAAATGAATATATTTTACCGTGATTTAATTGTAATACACGTTTCAAAATGATGCCGAAGTAACAACATACTGATACTGGTTAGTAGAAACTATGAATTAATGCTTTGACAAGTCTGCAGACAGACGGCAGGCGAAAAACCTATTTAAATGCGTGTTTTCTGAATGGAGATCGGATCGATCAGGCTAAGCTAACACTGTATATGCTCCGTCCACACTGACAACAACGGCCTACAGACATAAATAAACCAGCGACTGTATTCACCATGACACAGACAGTTTGTGGTTTGTACTTGTTTAACTTTTGTCTAGTTTCTGAACAGATATGAGGAGCTGTGAGCTCTGATTGCTAACAGCTAACGGCTGATGTTTGGTTTTGTGGTTCGCATTGAACATGACGTCACGGCAGTTTTACACAGCATTGCTCCGCCCGCCGAACAGCCGATCACCCTGCCTACACTGTGTTACTATAGTAACTACCCCAGTTACTAAACTGTAATGGAAACTGTAAGTAATTCTTGAACCCTGAGAGCAGGAGACACTGAAAAGTGTCAAGGGAAGCTTATAAAAGTTAACAGCATTTCATTACACTAAAGATGCTGTGATATACAAATGAAATTTGCGAGTGGAGGAGCTCTCCCCATGCGTCCGGTCAGCCGAGGTCAGGGAGAAAAAGAGGTCGATTCTTGGCTTGCTCTTCCTGTTGTCATCTGAGGTCTTCTCCTATTGGCCGGCGTCGTCGGGGGGGCGGGTCCAATGCAATTCCTGCCTTTTTCTGTTGCTAAATTACATCATTCTGGTGTCTGTGGTTATTTAAACATTCCCTAATAAAAGTGATTTCAGCGTCAATAAATGAGTGTTAAACCCAGTGTGTTTAGGGTACAACACCACGTCATTTCACCTTCAATTCACGGTTTGAAAACGTAGCATTTCACCACATGCTAATGCTAACCGGAAATGACGAAATGCACTAGCGGAAAGCCGGAAGTAGTGTGAATATTCGGTTTTTAGACATTTAAATTACGCCATATCAACATTGATTATCATTTCTAACAAAACGCAGCTTAAAGTGAGCCTGGCTTACCAAGGCCAAACTAAGATGTGCTAAGCCGTGCTCGGTCCTGCAGTGGAAAAGCGCCTGTAGAGTCCTCGTTTTGAAGCTATTTACTCAGTGTTCCATGGTAAACTGATTAAATCAGCTCAGGGGCTGATGGGCTCAGCCTCTTCCTAAATAAACGTTCCTCCAAAGTGTTATCAGAGACAGAAATGCCAAATCTTTCCCTTGCCATCGTCTGTTCTGCAGACCAGTCAGGCTGACAGACAGCGTACATATGTATTCCAACACATGCAGCTGCAGCCCATAAAAAGGAATATCACACTTTTACATCTTAGGTGTAGAGTGCAGGAATGTCAGCTTGTATTCTTTCCGTTAAGAGGAGTAATCCACAAGATAGAGGTAAACACATGGTCAGGGTGAATTTAGGGTTTTAACATATTTTTTAAAACTTCAGTTTAAGTACAGATCCAGACCTTCTGCAGTCCTCCCATGTTTGTGTTTTGTAGCAGGGATGGGATTAGATCAAATATGAGCAGGGTATTTATAGCTGGTGACATTTGGGAGATAAAGTGGGAGCAGGATGGGTGGAATGTAGAGCCAGGAGTCGTAATATCACAGATACTGTATGGCAGGAGGATTACCTCACCCGCTGGCAGGAAGCAGCTCACAGCAGAATGGATTTGACTTCTGCCCCCAGAGAAACCTTCACACACCACAGGCCACCAGAGGATTATCCAAACTGCTCCAAGTCAAGTTTGGAGTCAAATAATGCATATAGGGCTGTCTTCAACCAAATACATTATTTGTCAACAAACTCTCACACAATGTTATCAATTTAAGGATTGCTTGTTTAATTCAGAGACTGGTAAAACTGAGTTTCTCCACAAAGAATGAAGCAAAAGCAACCACTTAAATCTTGTGGTAATCAAAGCTCTTCTTGGAAGTGATTTGAACAAGACAGAACGACTTAACGACCAAAACAACCAATTAGTCGATTAATCAAGAGGGGCAGCCCAATATGACATGTTACAAATGTCACTCTAACTTTTTACAACCGACCACAGGCCTGCAGTTCTTTAGATTAAATTAACTATAAAACAAACAGCTTCCAATCTGGAAAAAAACTCATCTGTCCCTGGAATGTATCACCTCCAATCCTGCACTGAAGTGCAACAAAATGTTCAAGGCTTTGCAGCTCCTTGCAAGAAAAAAACTCAAAGTAAATATTTAAAGCCACAACATATTTCCCCCCTAAAATTCAACTCACAGTACAAACAGTAAAAAAGGAAAAACCAACATGTCTCTGGAATGTATCACCTCCCATCAAAGCTGAACTCCTCTCTTATAAATCACCATCACTCACATCTCATGCGATCCTTTGCGCAGGCAGCCAACAACTAGCCTACAGTGTCTTACCTCTTCAATAGTGAGGACATATTAGATCCGTTTGGAGTGGTTTAAGGTCTGTGACATTCGTTGTCAGGTGCAGTTTTGATTCCGCATCATGGTGTGAAACGTCGCGGCTCAGATGCGCTGTGCATCCCAGCTGCAGGCTGCGACTCACGGATTTCAGAAGCAACACCATCCATATCCCACTGTCTCGTGGAGATTATTACGCTTTTGCTTTTTTTTTCCAAAGAGAAACTTTGAAATAACTTTGTTTCTTCAGCTGCAAAGCTTGTCCATCCAAACAGCTGTTAGTTCCCAAAACCCATCAGATCAGTTTTGTCTTTCGGGACACGCAGAAAAAAAAGCATTGCGCATCTTCTGCTGAAGGTGCACTTACGTTTTCTCTGGCACTAAGTTCCTGTTTCTTCTTTAGGACAGTTTTAATTCACATGGGTACTGCACGTTATTCCATTAATTGTGTCCTTGGAGAGTGTGTCGCCTTTACGCCCCAGCAGGTGATCTCAGTTTTACCCAGTCCTGCACCGGACTACTTTCTCCGCAGTTAGCTCCAGCGGCTGCTTCTTCCTCTCAGTCCAACCAGGTCTAATGTGTGGCGGAAAAAGCCAGATAAAGAGCGCAGAGAGACAACAGCAGTGCTCCACCAGTCCACCGTCACTGGCTGTGTGAGCGAAGTGCTTTTGTGTGTGTGTGTGTGTGTGTGTGTGTGTGTGTGTGTGTGTGTGTGTGTGTGTGTGTGTGTGTGTGTGTGTGTGTGTGTGTGTGTGTGTGTGTGTGTGCGTGTGTGCGTGCGTGCGTGCGTGCGTGCGTGTGCGTGTGTGTGTGTCTCACGCTCTTTCTCTCTCTCTTTCCCTCTCTCTCTCCACCTGAGCATTGCATTATTTCAGTGAACACGCCCCTCTCCTCCAATCACAGCCCAGCAGCTACTCCAAAGTTAAAGGTGACACAACGTCGACATCATGAAAGTGAAGAGATTAAAGTCCAAATTCTGACTTTTTGCTCAGAACAAAAATAACAACAGCTTTTGGTCAGATTTCAAATAATTGTTCACATGTGGCCCTAATCCTCTTTCTTAGTATAGAATGGTAAATCCATTAATAATCTAAATATCCCTTAATATTCAGGATTCAAAATGGTGTGTTGCCCTTCACAGTCTGCGCATTTTAGTTGAATTGAACACAGGTCTAAACGTTGATGTATCACCTATTTGAATATACTAGTATGCAAGGGTGTAACTTTGGTTTGAGAAGTGGGGGGGGACACAACACAGGGGGTCCTCCGCAATGAAACATTGTGCTCGATTTAATTCCATTTCCTGCCTTTCTACAAATATATTAGGGACTATGATGTTAACTAATCCAAGAAAAATGTGTAGTGTAATGAGTGTGCAAATGTATCTAGTATCCTCTCCATGTGAGCCTGTTTTATTTGTGATGACCTCACATCCCCTTGGGGGGGGTTAAGGAAGTTGTCAAGGACGTTGTACGTCATTACACCGAACACGTAAACACTCCTGCTAAGTGTGTTTGCCCTGTTCTGCTTGAAAGTAAGTACCTGCCTCCTGCAAACTGCTAAAACAAATGCTTCAACTTGTACAATTTTGAATCTGTATTTTTGAATATCGATCTTAAGTTGGCGTGACATTGAAGTCGCGCGACTCTGCTGTAGTTCGTTTATAGCATAACGTATAGCATATAGCAAAAATTATAAAAGTAGGGTAGACATGTGGCTGAACAAAACGTGCATTTATCAGGTTCATTTTCCACAGACCTTATTTTGAGCTGTTTTCCAAAATCCTATGGAGAAATTCCGTTGCTTTTTTGTCGAGCGAACCCGAGCGCAGCTTACTTCCGGGTAAATACGTCATCCCTGCACCAACCAAGTGCTGATTCTGGGTCCATAGCTTTAAATGTAGCCAAGCTGCTGCTGGCCACGCCCCTTTGGCGCATGCATGAGTTCTCCTCTGTGAAGAGAGAGGTTTCTACCCAGATTCTCAGCTAAATGCTGCCGTAATTAAACGCCATATTATGTTCCATCCACATCAAGGATTATTTCTGAAACAGTATGGAGCTCAAATGCTTTTTTATCACAAGGTGGGTGAGTAGGCCTACCTTTGTATATCCTGCTTTTTTTACACATTCTCTCTCCAGTACAGCGGTCTGAGTGTTAGCGATGCTTGCTAATGTAAACAAAGACCATATTACTTCCAAAACACGTCGCGCATTGTTTCTGATAGCGACGTTTCTGATAGGGCCGTGGGTGTAAAGCCAGCTCACATTTGAGTAATGTCGACATGACCGCAGCAAATCAGCTCCGTTGTACCTCCGTTTTTAGAGATCTGAGTATGCCTAAGGAGGAAAAGAGAGTGGGTTGTATTTTCTGACACTCGTTACACACCTGGGACACATAATGTATAAAAGACATCAAAAAGTGCATTTTGCACAATAGGTGACCTTTAAATCACGTAAGCAAAGTAGCCTACCTATATTTCAGATTAAGCAATGATCTTTTTCTCAACCAAACCAATAGTTGTTTTTCTTTTAATATACAACATTAACCTTTGAAATTGCAACAGTAATCTGTGAGGAAATGCATTATCTTCTAAACATAATTGAGGATGCAGTTTAATTGTAAAGGAATGTCATTTTGTAGGAGCGTGAGTCCAAATAGTTAACTGTGACCTAAGTGTTGGTCTCCTATCACATAATAATAGTGTAGTATACCTACAGCAACTTAGTGCTTATACACGTGTGTTAGGGCTTTTACAGCTTCAGTGAAGGTTCTGTGTGTGACTTTGAACTTTCACACATCTCAGGCTTTTTGTCTCTTTATCTTTATGTGTTCTGCTCTGCTCCCCACATCCCGTCACACTCTCCTCACCTCCTGCACGGTGACAGCTTGAAATAGATAAACCCCATCTACATGTCAGGACACCTTTCTATGTTAATCACTCCATACCAGCCTTCCTTTTTACAAAAGAGCGTCTTCAATTTCCTCTTTTTGGTTCCTGTCTACCCATCATGCATCACTTTTGTTTTGAGCTTTACGTTTGAAATAGCATGTCCCCTTTTAGCAGGTTTTGTTCAACAGTCCAAGCACATCTTGATGTATGAAGCAGGAGCAGGTCATCTCCAGTTTCCTACATGGCTCCTACCGCAGTATTATGGGTAACTCGGCAGGGATGAGGCAACCACATGGCCTTTCTTTGAACTCAGACCACCACCTCCACCTAGTCCTGTCACAAAGGCGGAGATTAATCTCAGCCATGCTACAACTTCAACACGAAACCTTGAACTATCACCTGGAGCTGTGCAGATATTACAGAGGGAGCAGGACAACATTTCATTCTGCACCCAGAGCTGCGGGGATGTCAGCAGTTACTCTGTGATCTCCACTGTCAGTATCCGTTACTTCTCGGCTTGTTTTGGACAACATGGGGTCATGTCGCCAGGGTAAATATTATGCAGTATCAGATCACTCACCAGTACACAGGATGGGATGTTGCAGTCATCTGAAGCCAAAGGAAGGATTTACTAACCAACACATGAAGACTTGCAGACAACATGAGCCTGCAGCGCCATAAATCTACATCAGACAGGCAGCATCACTCAGCAGAGTGTGGTTAGAGGATGTTTGTCACTCCGGTTGTCCAGTGGTCTCGTCTCCTTAAAAACACATTTGTTTGGGCTAATTATAAGGTTACAGACAGGACTAGATTGATTACGTTTTTGCAGCTTGACATGAAGGTAAATGTGTTCATATTAAACCATATCTTTAACAAAGAAGATGGCATAATTTATCATAAATCTCATAAAACAAAAAACATTGTCTCAGCCCTGCCCCTGTGGCGCTCCAAGCCCATTAGTTCACACTGAACACAGAAATCTATCACTTATACATGGTTTCACTAAAAAATCACTGTAGGTTTATCAAACAAACTCGATACAATTATGTATTTTTTGGGGACTTTTTTTTAAATGGCGGTCTTTCAGTTCTGTAGCGAGTATTTAAGGCAACAAGTCTGATGTTTGTTTATGGTTTTAGAGAAGATTTAGCCAAGTATTTCTCTAGTGTGATTCTACCCTGGCTGCACCGATTTTAAATATTTAACCTGTTCAATATCTACGCTCAGATATCTATATCTATATCTATAGATATAGATGTGAGTGGGAAAATCTGAGGACAGCCCAACACACTGTCGGGATCAGACGCAGAGGCAAAAATGAGTATCCAACAATCTCAAGAGGTTTTACTGCAAAGTTAAGTCTTTTTTATTATGACATTCTGTCTTTGTTCTCAGCAAGGACACCATGAAGTGGAATTGCATGGTAATTTTGAAGGGGAATGTACATGTCAGGTCTAGCTGTAGCATTTTATGAGAGTCCATGCAGTAAGACAAGGGTTGGAAATGATTATAAATGCATATAAGATTGGTAATGCATTGTTTTAAGTTGTCTCTCAGGTCTTAACTTTTATAGCAAATGTTTCCGCCAGCAGTGAGTGTCTCCTCTGTGTGTACATATATATATATATATATATATATATATATATATATAATGATTAGTTAAGTGCTCCCGGGACTCTGTGCTTGTCTTGGCTTGTAGACACATTTTCCTCATCCCTCCCTATAGCTCCATCTGTACTGAGCACGCCTCACTGTTTAGTCCTCCTTGTGGTTACAGAGGAACAGATAGCCAAGTGTTTACAGCGATCATCACATTCATGCACGTATGCTCTCTCTTTCTGTGCGTCTGTTTGTGCATTTGGCTTCAGTCTGCGGCTCTGTAATAAGAGTCTTCGGAGTTGAAGAGGTACTTTACTACTCCTCAAAGACATTAGTGGGGGGTGGGGAAGAGTTGGTGTGTTACACCCCCTGTCCTACTCCGCCCCCCTCTCTTTCAGGTTTTTACTGATCTTGGCAGCCTGCCAGTATGAATGGTGAAACTTGATGGCTGGACTGGGTTTCAAACAGCAGCACTGATGAAAGACTGCCGGTGGGGGTGTGAAAAATCATATACATTACATGCAGCCTGAACACAGCTTAGTTATATGTGCTTTATAGCTTGTTGCTGTCTGGTGAAAACCTCCAATTTATATCCAACGTTAAATATTGTAGTGTACCTGGACGATTTTCAAAATGTAACCTACCAGCAGGCCAGATCAGAATGTCATCAAATATGTTTTTGTTTTGGAAAGCCTCTTATAATGAATGTCCTGCGATCTTCATTAAATTGTTGCAAATCTTTCAAAAATAAATGTAATGTCAATAATAGAAAATTAACTCCAGGCCTTTGTGTATGTGGTGTATAGCACTGAACAACATACATTTATTTCAAGCCAATACTCCAAACTTTATCTTTAATCCAGAAAAAGCCTTGACATGGCCCTCAGAACAGACAGCTGAGACCGTAGCTAGCAGCTAACAGCGCTAACTGCAACAACAGTGCTAACAATGGCACAAGTAGACAACGCTAACATTGTTAGCCTTTGGGGGAATCGTAAGATTGATGTTATGCTTTTGAGAAGAAGCTGTTGGGACTACGTTGTTGTGGTTACCGCTATATGAGGGCAGTGCAAAGTGGAAGGCATTAGCTAGCCACACAAAGCACTCTCATGACCTTGCATGCATGGCCAGGTATTACTCCACTAATCTTTACATAGAAAAAAGTATATTAAAGCTTGGGTAGGACAAATTGGAGAAGCCTGCTTGAGAAAGCTTGATTTTCTTGAATTCATTTATTGAAAAAACCAGGCCAATATTGCAAGGTCTTTTCCAATGAAAGTAGCTAGCATAAAGTCACTAAATATAGCAGGTAAGTCAGCAAGTTGCCAACAAACACTGAAAGCTAATCCCTTTTGTTTTAGCCTAAGGCCCAATCCAGAGCAACCCCAAATATGATTATTAGCAATTTAAACCGGCAGTTCCCAACCTTTTTCAACTCAGGGCCCACTTAAGAATCTAAAAAATGTTCGCGGCCCACATTCAACCTGAAACAATACGGAGGCTAAATAAAGTTCTCAAGAGTACTTTTTATTTTAATTAGAAAAGGAGCTGGCTATCAGTAACAAACAGGCATTTGTATTACACAGTTTAGTTGAATACTCGATTCTGATTGGTCAATTCAGAGCATGTGACACGTTGTTAATCCAGTAGAACAGACCGCTGTCAAGGTCTGTAATGACCGTTCTAAGGAGGATCGAAAAAGAAAAAGGACAAGAGGTTAAAAAAAAAAGAAATCGTAATAATGAAATGTTTCCACACAAATCATAATGTTTTGCAAATTATTTGGCGGACCACGTGCAATGCCTTCGCAGACCACTAGGGGGCAACAGCTCACAGATTGGGAACCGCTGACTTAAACAAATCATGAACCACTTAAACTTCAAACATGGCTCTTGTTAGTACTTAAAGCTACATTACAGGTAGATAGACAGGCAGGTCGGCTGTAATCATTTCATTTGAGCTGAGTGTTTTAACAAATGTAACAGAAACATTTACCCGACCTAGCTTTGATATAGAACCTTAAACTCCCATATAAAACCAATTCAATACAATTATAGAGTTTGCTGTTCTCAAATATGCCTAAATTAGCTTAGCAATAAATTACATTTAGAGAGAGAATATGTCCTAGTTGTAATGGGTCAGTGTGCAAACAACAACACCAACAATTGCTTTGTGTGTTAAATTAGATTTTAAATCTTTCTGTGATCTTGCTGGTCCATTAATGACTAATATTATTTGTTTAACTGTGAGAGTCAGACTCCTGTTCACTCTGCACCAGCTGCCACTGATTACACTAACGAGCTCGTTAGGAGTATAGTGACATGAGGTGTTTATGTAGAGAACTCACTGCTGCATGGACCATTTTGTTATTTTAAAACACTGTAATGTAATGAGGGGTGTTTGTTCTTTAAATACCTTTTGAAGGTCAAACATATTTCAAACACAGGCATGCAGAGAGCATTCTGACTGCAGGTACTACGAAGCAAGATGTGGGGTTAGGGATGTAACTTCAGGGTCTACTCAGTCTCATGGTGATGTTAATACTGTTTTTTAAAATATGTTTTAAAACTTAATATTCTCCAAAAAGTTGACAGAAGTGTAAAAGAACACTGAATAAAGCATTTCACCCTTTAAAATGAGTGTTCCCCTTATGCTGTAAAACTCTAATCCTTTGATGACTTCTGATCCAGATGTTTGAAATTATATTTAAAAAACAATATTTAAGGAGTTTCTCGTAAAAATGTAGCTTAACACGGAATCAAAGTGCCATTCCACTTTGTGCATGTTATCTTAGCAGTCTTAAACTGTGTCTGTAACAACACAACATGCAGGTCTGGGCAACGCAGACAGGTGATTCAAACCTGGTGTCATCAACCATTAGAGAAAATAATGGAGCAGCATATTTGTGAATCATCACACAAGAGCCTGTGGCTGCATCAACAACTAATTAACACTGAATACTCAGAATCATGGAATTGTTTACGTTAAATTGTATACGTGGTAGAGCAAGAAAAATATCGAATACAAAAAAAGGTATGAAGTAGATAATCTTCTGATTGTCTAAATAAAGTGCAACAACATGGCACCATCCCAGCATGGTATTAGAAGTAGGTGAAATGAAAGGATTGTGTTTCGAGAGCCTGCAGGCACTTCCAGCTTTCGTCTCGACCAGTCCACAATCCCCTGTGCAAAACAATGCTGTATACAGGGGTAAGATATGACTTGTTTTGGATGTAACGCTAGCCTAAAGACTGTAGTAGAAATTACATAGAGAGCATGAAGTAATATAAGTTTTACATGTATAGGTTTGATGTACGGGGTTCATGAATCCATAAAAAAGGGGAAACAACAACACCTCTGATTAACAGCTGTCAGGAAGGTATGGGAGAATTACAGTGTGAAAAGCTCAACATCTTTAAAAATAACACGGAGTGTGCAATCAGTTGAGTCCTGAAGCAAACTCATCATAAGAGCTATTCATTAAATGCAACCACCATGGTCATTTCACCCGCTGCTTTCCCATGAGAGAAAATAACGCACTTAAAGCCACTTAAAGCCTCTAGTAAATACCATCAACGAAATGTTCTGGACTGTTTGAATACTGTAAAACATCTGCAGAAGGAGTTTATGTAGCAAAACCAAACAATCACATGCTGCTTTTAACTACGAATAAATCTGTATACTGTGCAAACGGATGTCAACACCAGCTTGCAGAGTTAGAGGTTGGTGTTTAGGACCCTAACATCTTGCAACACAGAAAAAGGCTTTCTGTTTTTTTCTTATTTTCACTTCATTCTATTATATTTTCTACAGTTACAATGTAAAAAGGACATTTTCATATGATCAATGTTTCGCTGATGACATATAATGATATTTGTAGGGATTGTTGTGTGTAAAATCAAACCAATTCACCTTCTATGATCACAGAATCAAAGACTGTGACATTATTTCTGGATTGAAATTTGAAAACATGTTAAAAAAATATATACTCAGAAAGAAATTAAAACAAAACAAAAACATTTAAGTAGGATTAAAAATATCTTTGTGTTTTTACAAGCCTTACATATTCAGGTAAAAATTGAATTGGCCGACAGGGAAAAATGTGCTACAAGGGCCCAAACACATCAAGAGATCCGCGCTGCACTTTAAAAAAAGAAGCAAGAAAAATGACATTCAAAAGTGATGCACACAGCTGGGACCAGAACACTTGTTGACAGTGAAAGTTGGCCAACTTTATAACCCCTGTACATCACCAAGTGCTCCGGTCCCAGTTGTGTGCATCACTTTTTACTGTCCCTGTTTCTGTTGTGCTTTGAGCTTCTTACAGCTTTTTCTTATTTGCAGTATTTTGTGTTTGCAGCGTTTCGTTTATGCAGCGCTTTTAGTAAAACCTGCACATGTTTCGTCAAGTTGATGAATGTTTTCTAAATGCTGTGCATATGTTGTCAAGTTAGTGGAAATGTTTCTGAATCTTTTAACTCAAACTACGGTGGCTGACAGGTGCAAACGCACTACAACAGCCCAAAACACTTACATTAGGAGAAAGGCGCTGCAGCTTCAGAAACAATGCAAATATATAAAAGTACAAATGTGCCAAAACACATGCACATTTGTACTTTTATATTCAGAGTTTAGAGTCACAAGTTATTAAAACATGGAGTATAAATATGTATTAGAGTTCTGCCTTTAAACTCAGAATTCAGAAAAGTCAAATAAAACTAAGTTCTGACATTATTCTCTGCGTTTAAATAAATGTTTTGACCCTAATGCTCTTCCGTAAACAAGTACTTTTCCAGAATCCTTAAATAATCTAGAGTTGAATATACTTTAGTGTATTTCATTGTTAGTGTACGTTCACTTTGTGGACCGAATGTCATATACAGTACACATGTCTAAAATGAGTGATATTCGAGGATACCTCCACTCTGAGGTAGTAAACTGTAGCTTTCCCCTGTAAATCCACACAGACTTAAACATGGCGTCTGAATGGGAAACATCTGCTGCCTCTGTCCAGACTGACGTTATCTAACTGTCTCTGCTGGATGTTCCCACACACGCGCATGCACGCACACACACACATCCCCTGGGCTGAGGTTGCACAGATGCACTTTACAGACTAGTTTATGTCAGTGGCACGGTAGTCTAAGAAACACTAGTCAACATCTCAATGCAAACATGTACAAACCCTAAATACAGCTGCAGGAGAGGGAATCTGCAGTGAGCGTGTACAAATAACCGCTCGTTTACTGAATGAAAGTCACAAACACGCTGCAAACAAAGTCACGCTTATTGACGACAGATGTTCCCTCTGAGCAGAGTGTGGTTTATACTTGTTGGCTGGGAATAACACACACTGCAAGTATGTAAACAAAATGCAAAACAAGCAACGACCACATCCAAGTCTCGATTCACAAAGCTGACCGCGGATCAGAGGCTGCTGCCTGGGAACCACGTGAGCCCAACAGCTCTGATCCTGCAGCCGGGATTACAACTATTTCAGTGGTGAGACCCAGCGTGCTAATAATACAGATCACAGGAATTATGGTTCCACAGAGTTTCTTTTTAGTTGTTACAGTGATGTTTTGGGGTGGAGTGTAAATCCAACCCTGTGTTTCAGCTGTTCACTGGTGCATTAGGATTTTGTGTGCTCAGCTCAACTAAGTTTGTCGATACATGTTTTTACATACAGTATGAATAAAACAAGGAGAATTTTTTTTTAAATAAATACATATTAAACTAAAGCAAAAAGAATAGAAAAATCAAGGGGGATAAATAAAATTGATAACAAAACATCCATCCATCCATCTTCTCCCGCTTATCCGTGGTCGGGTCGCGGGGGTAGCAGTTCCAGCAGAGAGCCCAAACTTTCTTTTCCCTGGCGACATCAACCAGCTCTGACTGGGGGATCCCAAGGCGCTCCCAGGCCAGCGAAGAGATATCATCCCTCCACCTGGTCCTAGGTCTACCCCTTGGTCTCTTCCCAGCTGGACGTGCCTGGAACACCTCCCTAGGGAGGCGCCCAGGTGGCATCCTAACTAGGTGCCCGAACCACCTCAACTGGCTCCTTTCGACGCGAAGGAGGAGCGGCTCAACTCGGGGTCCCTCCCTGATGACCGAACTTCTCACCTTATCCCTAAGGGAGACACCAGCCACCCTGCGGAGAAAACCCATCTCGGCCGCTTGTATCCGCAATCTCGTTTTTTCGGTCATGACCCATCCTTCATGACCATGGGTGAGGGTAGGAACGAAAATGGCCCGGTAGACAGAGAGCTTTGCCTTCTGGCTCAGCTCCCTTTTCGTCACAACGGTGCGGTAAAGCGACTGCAGTACCGCTCCCGCTGCTCCGATTCTCCGGCCCATCTTTCGCTCCATTGTTCCCTCACTCGAGAACAAGACCCCGAGATACTTGAACTCCTTCACTTGGGGTAAGGACTCATTCCCTACTTGGAGTGGACAGTCCATCGGTTTCCTGCTGAGAACCATGGCCTCAGATTTGGAGGTGCTGATCCTCATCCCAGCCGCTTCACACTCGGTTGCGAACCGATTCAGTGAGTGCTGAAATCCGATCCATGTATATTACAAACAGGATTGGTGACAAAGCGCAGCCCTGGCGGAGGCCAACCCTCACCGGAAATGGGTCCGATTTACCGCCGAGGACCCGGACACAGCTCTCGCTTTGGGAGTACAGAGACTGGATGGCCCTGAGTAGAGACCCCCTCACCCCATACTCCCGCAGCACCTCCCACAGTAACTCCCTGGGATAACAAAACAGTGATATATAAATAATAGTTTCCCAATTTGAAATTATTAATCAAAGATAAATATTGACTAATTCTTAACTCATACCTAAGGATACTTTAAAATCGATCTATCTAGTCTATTCCATTTTTTATAATATTAAATGACCTTACTGATCGTTCTTTGAAAAATAACAAGCAGCTCTGTTGTGACAGTTTTTTTCCTGCACTGAATAAACCAACCTGATCTCACCAGAATGCGTGACTCCACCACGACACCTTAACACCGCATTGCGTGGTGGAGTCACGAACTTTGTTACGTTACGTGTCGGCACCACGCAAACAACCCCAATGTAAAGTGAATGAGGCTCTTTTGTCGTGGTGCACACACGCATTTCTACAACGTCCCACAGTGAGCTTTTATTCTATACAACGTTTTTTAAATCTACTTTATAGCTTGTAGTAACTCACGGGAGGCTTCTTTTATTTTATTTGTATTCATAATTATTTTTATTTTTCGTCAGAATGTAAAAATTACATTAGTTACGAATTTGTGTTCTCAAAAAACAGTGCATTGTGTGTAATGCAACTGTGATTTTTATTAAATTAGTTAGTTTTTAAGGAAGGCCAGAGCTTCAGCTGTGTCAAATAGATTGTTCCCTTTAGTTAACGTTATTTAAAAGATAATGATCATGTCCCCTGTATTGTATTACGAGCGTCCATTCCCATTGGATAACGGAGAATTTTACACCCGGAAGTAAGTAGCCTATTCTCCTTACTGTCGATTGATTTTACAGAGATATCTGCACTACTCATCGACTAAAAAACACCAAATTGTCCTTGTTAATTACACAACATTGATTGGTTTGAATTGTGTGCAATGCTTTTGTATTTTCCCCCTTCGATTCGGAGAAACAAATATTTTTTCGGAGTTTTTGGACGGCAGAAGACACTACACTACCCAGAATCCTCAGCTATCGTTTGGGACTACACCATGTGCTTAGCTTGACAAACCCCGTGATCAGTCCTCAAGTTCTGTGATTGGTTGACCTCCAACTGCATTCCATATGAAAAAAAACGTTTCGTAAAAGAGAAAATCATACTTTATTCAGCAGTGCTTGCTTTACTCTTCGAAAGTCATCACATGAATGCATTGTAATAAATAGTTTGGCTGCATTCAATATTACACATCTGTCTTAGTTCTTTATTTATCTACAGAGATCGGGCATCAGAATAGACCGGAAACTATTCTTTTACCGTTCTGTTTTAATTTCACAATAAAGTTAGTAGTAATATTTTGTTTTGATATTATTGTTTTTTATTAACTACTAGACCGCTGGTTCATGTTAAGAACATCTTTTCTGTGTTGCTGTGGGGTTTTTCCATCGCTTTTGTGTTACAAATATCAAAACAATAACAAAATAATATTCGTCATAAACTAAACCGGAAACAGCAGTATATTTTATTTTGTTAACACTGTAAACTTGACAGCCTTTTAACCCAAACCACCTACTGGTTAAAGCACGTTATTACACGTTTAGAGTAATTGCAATGCAGGAAGATTGTGTTGCTTTTTAACGACTGTTTAAAATGCCTTTTTCTTAATGTCTTTAATTTTTGTAAAGCACTTTTGAATGTGTTATATTTGATCAAAACATTGAAATATTAAGAGTACATACAAAATAGTGGGAAAGTATAGAAGGTCAATTATATAAATATAGAATAGAAAATATCAAGAAGATACTGTAAATAATATCTACAATAAAACAGTTTAGTGCCTGATAGGAGGATGTGCAAACTAATAAGGCTTTATTTAAAGAAATGTGCAGAATACGACAGTGTAATGGTGGAGGTACACACATATTGATAGATGTCTTGTAATGCACTGTTGAGGAACCTGTGACCCAAGGTTTTCATTCATTGCATAACTACACTGTTGTGTATATGATATGTCAATAAACCTTAGAAAATCTTGAAAGGGATGTGCAAAATAGCAATTATATACAGTTTTTAATGAACTATTAGAGAATAACGAGTAATGAATGTGCTTTAAACGGATCTGCAGATAAATATTTAGTCTTCTCAACCACCAACTATCAAATATCTCTCCTGATTGTTGGCACTTGACAATCACCTTCACTGAATTTCATTCAGGTGTAACTAAAGTCTGATTTAAGGGTTGTTTATATTTCACATCATTAATCCAAATCTGTAAAGTAACTAAAAATAAATGTAGTGGAGTAAAAATACCAGGTTAACCTTAAAGAAAGCCCTCAGGATTATAAAAGACCCCAGCCACAAACTGTTCTGTCTGCTGCAGTCTGGCAGGCGGTACCGCAGCATCCGGACTAAAACCACCAGACACAGAGACAGCTTCATCCCACAGGCTATACGGGGTAGGACACGTTCGATTCCTGTTTTGAATAGTGTGCCGTCGATGGGTTTCATTCCATTTCAAAGTCCTTTTTGACGCTCTGTGTAAACTTCGCGCATCCAATCACAGAGGTTGAGGACTGATCACGGGGTTTGTCAAGCTAAGCACATGGTGTAGTCCCAAACGATAGCTGAGGATTCTGGGTAGTGTAGTGTCTTCGGCCATCCTAAAACTCCGAAAAAACATTTGTTTCTCCGAATCGAAGGGGGAAAATACAAAAGCATTGCACACAATTCAAACCAATCAATGTTGTGTAATTAACAAGGACAATTTAGTGTTTTTTAGTCGATGAGTAGTGCAGATATCACTGTATAATCAATCGACAGTAAGGAGAATAGGCTACTTACTTCCGGGTGTAAAATTCTCCGTTATCCAATGGGAATGGACGCTCGTAATACAATACAGGGGACATGATCATTATCTGTTAAATAACGTTAACTAAAGGGAACAATATATTTGACACAGCTGAAGCTCTGGCCTTCCTTAAAAACTAACTAATTTAATAAAAATCACAGTTGCATTAAACACAAAGCACTGTTTTTTGAGAACACAAATTCGTAACTAATGTAATTTTTACATTCTGACGAAAAATTAAAATAATTATGAATACAAATAAAATAAAAGAAGCCTCCCGTGAGTTACTACAAGCTATAAAGTAGATTTAAAAAACGTTGTATAGAATAAAAGCTCACTGCGGGACGTTGTAGAAATGCGTGTGTGCACCACGACAAAAGAGCCTCATTCACTTTACATTGGGGTTGTTTGCGTGGTGCCGACACGTAAATGTAACAAAGTTCGTGACTCCACCACGCAATGCGGTGTTAAGGTGTCGTGGTGGAGTCACGCATTCTGGTGAGATCAGGTTGGAATAAACATGTAGTCGATCATCAAGTGCGTGCCGCTCCCTGTGTTTGATTCCATGCCAGCACTTTCTGGAATCAGCCTTTAAATAAAAACGGGACAAAATGTTCAAAACACATTTCTATCTCCTCTTTTATCAATATTACAACCACCTGCAGGATTCCAGTCTACAGACATTTGTTCTATCGCAGCACAGTTTTCTCTGAGGGGTCTGGTTGGCATTAGCTGCCAATCAGCACAGAGAGAGCCCCCACATAAACATCAGAAAAACATGTGGTAAAAACAGTCATAGCAGTGAAAGTCAAATATGCTTCTTACGGCAAACAGTAAAATTACAGACATTTTACTGCAAGCAAATAAAAAATAGAACAAGAAAAGGGAGATTGACAGAAAAAACAGCACTGAACACATCCTGCCCCCCCCCCCTCCCTGTGAATCCAGTGTGCTCTGATTGGTCGAGACGTTGCTGCGAGGAGCGGACAGGTTTCCGGGTCGGCGATACAGCGAGAACAAGCGAAACTCATCCTGAGCACACACAAATACTCACAGCCGAAGTAAAAACAATAAGTGTGGCTTGATATTGAGTAAGAAAAAGGTTTATAACCAGGGGTGCACCGGACAACAGAGTTGGTCGCCGTGTGCACAGACAGGGTTAACGTCGGTATGAACAACAGAATTGTGCCAAAACTCCTCCAAGTGGCTACAGCGGGAGACTCCCCATGTGCACATTCTGTGCCTCGGGCACACACTGGAGAACTGCGTAAAATCAGCTGATCACAACGTACACGCTCTGTGGTCAAGCTGCTGCAGTTTTATTTACACCAAAGTGGAGTGAAACAAACAGTTGCAAACTTCCTCAGGGTGTTTTGGAAGAGTTTGAAATCAGACAGAGGTGAAGAAGTACTCAGATATTGTACTTGAGTAAAAGTAGAAGTGCAGAGTGTAGGAATACTCTGTTACAATAAAAGTCCTGCATTCAAAATGTTACTCAAGTAAAAGTAGAAAAGTATTATCATCAACATCTAGTTAAAGTACCAAAAGTAGTCATTGTGCAGATTGGTCCATTTCAGAATAATATATGTTTTATAATGATTGATCATTAAAGTGTTCTCAAAGCTGGTAAAGGTGCAGCTAATGTTACAAATTAGATCAAAGTCAAGTACAAATATGATATAAGTACAGTACTTGAATAAGTGTACTTAGTAACTTCCCACATCTGAAATCAGATATGACTTCAAGTCATGTGATAATTTCTTAGTATTTAATCCTCCAACTTGGCCTCAGGAAATGCAAAGACTTCACAGTTTTGGCAACAAGTTTTGGAGAAAGCAAATCGGAGGCTTAAAAAGAGAGGAGCATCTTCATCATCTATCATGCAAGACGTGTAAATAGAGGACAGTGAAGGAGACACTGAGGAGGACCACGCTTCGTGTGGGGTGAGTACCAAACGCTGTCTCCTGGTACTCATCTGAGTAACTCACTCAAAAAGTTATGTGCACCCTTGTTTATAACGCTGTGAGAATGGGTCTGCGGAGAGCATTTCTCCACGATCCCATTTCGTCTATTACCAGCGTTCAGGGAGCCAAAGGCAAGTCAATGGGGACTCCCTGGCCCTTTCTCATTTCATCAAATCTCCCTCCTCGACTCCTCGGTCCTCCGGTAGTGACCCGGAAATGAATTTCAGCGCGCCATGTTGAAGGATATCTAATTTCTCTAAATGCACTTCGAGGACCGAGGATCGAGCATCGAGGAGGCTCTCTAGAGGAGCTCTAACCGAGGATACACTGATGGGTCCTCCACGGTCCTCCACGGCTCCTTCGCGGATGCATTTCCGGGAACAGAGATTTTTCAAAGATGCGGCTTTCACACCAGCGCTTTTCCCTTTCTAGCTCCGAGCGGGAGCTTTTCTGGTTCAGCTCCGGTTTCCCTTTTCAGCTCCCGCTCTGTTCACACCGCCCACTGGCGCCCCAGAGCTGCCCCTGCTGCGTCATGACGTCACCGTTTACATCGCTGATTTGCTCCCCAACGGCAGCCATTACGGCGCTCACAACAACAACAACAACAACAACGGGGAGCTGCGTCGTGTCGATGATCGTGTTGCTTTTAATCACACGAAGCCAGAATAAATTGAATAACGACTTCTCCAACCTTATACTTTTCTCCAGAGTGCCGTGGTTCATTGTTTATTAACGTGTTTCTGCAGCATTTACCGACCGCTGCAGTGCTGCTCTTCCACAGGAGTTTATTCTCCCGTTAGCTCCCGGTTAGCTCACACTGCAGCGGCCGCTCTAAAGTATTCACTGTCCGACTCACACAAGCAGCTGATGCATATCCCCAGTTCCCCTTAGCCTAAGTGAATGTGTGTCAGTCTGAATTGACGCTGTTTGGTATCACAACGCTGTTATGAAAGTTTCTCTGGTATAAAACGGGTGATGTTGGCATAGCAACCGAAGCTAAACTGACTACTTGCATCCGATAGCTGCAATAATACAAAACAACACGCCTGCCTCTCTCCACAATGATCGATAACAGCGAACGGATGGTCAAAGTAAGGCACAAATAAACAGAACCACACGAAGCCTGGTTAGTGTTGCCTGACTTTATAAAGTGTGTTTATAGGCACTACTGCTTGTAGGCAGGCATGACAGTCGACCCATGTTCAGGGGAGGTGGGTTTAGTTTCCTGCACGCCTCGACGTAAGAGAGACGTAAGCGACGCCACCTCTTAGCTCCGAAGCTCTTGCCTCTGACAATTTTTTGGAGCTGGAAGTGAACCCGATTCCGGAGCTAAGAGCCGGTGCCGCTGCGGTGTGAACAGGAAAACCCGGCGCTTTTCAGGCTCTAGCTCCGAGCCGGAGCTGAAAAAGCGCTGGTGTGAAAGGGGCAAGAGTCGTGACGCACGGCCGGACTTATCTCAGCCAATGACAGCTCTGCATGCATCCCCTGGATATTATTTTATTAACTGCTTTCATCGCGACGCGATGTTTCCAGTGAGAACAGCTGTGAGGTCCGTGCAGAAAGCAGAGCAGTGTGTACAATATATATCACTCAGTATAACAGGCCTACTGTTTTTATTTGCTTTAGTTTAGTAGATATATACAAAGAGTCGATATTTTTCTAAAACCATTTAGTGCTTCACATAATAAAATACACAACGGCTGTAGCCTGTTTTAGGTGTGTGTGTGTGTGTGTGTGTGTGTGTGTGTGTGTGTGTGTGTGTGTGTGTGTGTGTGTGTGTGTGTGTGTGTGTGTGTGTGTGTGTGTGTGTGTGTGTGTGTGTGTGTGTGTGTGTGTGTGTGTGTGTGTGTGTGTGTGTGTGTGTGTGTGTGTGTGTGTGTGTGTGTGTGTGTGTTACAGTGTGTGCGTAGATGCAGCGGACAGACAGGTCTCAGTTGGTTTGGTGTTCTCTGCTTACTTTTAATACTTGTAAGTAAAACTTTTGGCCCGTAATTTATTTTCCTCATTGTAGCGACCAGAGAGGGGGAGGGGAGTTAGGATTTGTAGGTGTTTCCTTAAATCACCTTTTAAATGTACTTCTTATAACATGGCACCCCATGTGTTACATATCAAAATGTTCAGGACAATCTCTGGTCTTGCTATAAATGCATTACATTACTCACCTTAGAGCACATGTGTGATGAGATAAGTAGCTCTAAAGCTTAACATTTGACATCCGATTTTCAGAAAATCTTCAAAACTCTTGTGAAAACACAAATTTACTAATTTCTCCCAATTGTTTTGATGTTTTTGGTTACCAAAGTCTTAGGATCACAAAAGTAGTGAAATATTTGAATTACACTGTATATAAATGTGCAATTCATGTCTAAAATAAAAAAATTGAAAATCACTCTACTTTCACCACAGCAGGGACTGAGATACATTAGGACTGAATAATGACTTCATATTACATACTAAGGTTCATGTGATGTACAAATACAAATTGAGCATTCAAACATTTTTTCTCAACCAACAATTTATTATAAATATGTTTTTTTTCAATCTCACTATTTACAAAATTGAACATCAGAACTTTCAACCAACTATTCAATATAAATGTCAAGACAGTGTCAAGGTCTTTGTCTGTCTTCCAAGACAGTGGGTCTGGCTGCTGTGTAGGTGGGGGCGATGGTGCATGGGCTGCTGTGTAGGTGCCCAATAACCTTGCTCCCTTTCATGTCATGTGATACCTTGTGTGACGAGCGAACCGTTTAATCAACCTGTACTGTACTGTAGCTAGGAGCAGCAAGTTCGGTAGCATTATAAACAATGTAATAGCTTGCATTTATAATGTACAGCAAACCAAAGCACAAGTGCAGCGCTCAAAAGAGAAAGGACAAGAGAGAACAAGGAGATGTAACAGCTAAACTGACAAAATTAGACCGTTTTTTTTGTCATACATTGTCCTCGAAATTGAGCGCAAACGTTAGAAATGTTGACGTGCAGCGGCAGCCGGAGCCGGAGGCTAACGATAGCTCACCTGCCTCACCACCATCATTGCCATCTAGCTCCACAAGTGAAGCTGTATCCGTGGCCGTGGCTGTGTCTGGATTTGGCTGTGCCCGGCGGTGGTCCAACAGTTCCCCAAAGGGCCCCAACCGATAGTGGACTCTATGGCGCTATTGAGACCCCCAAGATCAAAAGCTATATTATAGCGACCGGTCTATGTAGGCCTATCGGCCCATTCCCCAGAAACAAACATCAAGGAAACAGGTTTAATTTGCTGTGCCGTTGTCAGGCTGTGGTGGTTTGAGGCCAGGACAGGTTGTTGTTGATAGCCTATACATGTGGTGCTTCTGAGTGGTTGTGTATGTCCGTGCGTGTGTGAGCACATCAGTGTGCGCTTATGTTTGGATCGATGGGGGGGGGGGCCCAAAACAATATTTGCACCGGGGCCAATCACAACCTTGTTACGCCACTGGTTGATGGTGATGGCTGTGGTGTATCTTGACCTGGTGGCAACCGCAGATGGAGGTGGAGGCAGCTGTAGTGATGCTGGTCTGCTGGTCCTTGGTGGTGATGGCTCTGGTGAAGGCCCTTGAGCCACGGTAGATACAGGGTAACTTGGAGAGGGTCCGAGTCCGACCCTTGTCAATTAACTACAGGGGTCCCTCAGGGCTCTGTTCTTGGTCCCCTCCTCTTCTCCCTGTACACAAACTCGCTCGGATCTGTCATTAGCCCGCATGGTTTTTCATACCACTGCTACGCTGACGACACCCAACTAATTCTGTCCTTTCCCCGCTCAGAGACCCAGGTGGTCGCACGCATCTCTTCTTGTTTAGCTGACATCTCTCAGTGGATGTCCGCTCATCATCTCAAGCTCAACCTTGACAAAACTGAAGTGCTTTTCCTTCCGGGAAAAGATTGTCCCACTCTTGACCTGACCATCAACATCGGCACCTCTGTTGTCTCCCCGACCCAGACTGCAAGGAATCTGGGTGTGATCCTGATAACAACCTGTCCTTCACTGCAAATATCGCTGCTACAACCCGCTGCTGCAGATACACGCTTTTCAACATCAGGAAGATACGTCCCCAGCTGACCCAGAAAGCAACGCAGGTTCTGGTCCAGGCTCTCGTCATCTCACGCCTAGACTACTGCAACTCCCTCCTGTCTGGTCTACCTGCATGTGCCATCCGACCTCTGCAGCTCATCCAGAATGCAGCGGCTCGTCTGGTCTTCAACCTTCCTAAATTTTCCCACACCACTCCGCTCCTCCGCTCCCTCCACTGGCTTCCAGTAACTGCCAGAATTCACTTCAAGACACTGGTACTTGCGTACCATGCTGCGAATGGATCTGGCCCTTCCTACATACAGGACATGGTTAAACCGTACACCCCAGCGCGTGCACTTCGCTCTGCATCAGCCAAACGACTCGCTGCACCCTCACTGCGAGGGGGACCCAAGTTCCCATCAGCAAAAACACGTGGGTTTGCTATCCTGGCTCCTAAATGGTGGAATGAGCTCCCCATTGACATCAGGACGGCAGAAAGCTTACACACCTTCCGGCGCAGACTGAAAACTCATCTCTTTCGACTCCACTTCGAGCGATAGAATGACTAACAAAGAACTGCTAACAGAGCACTTATATACTAATAAAGGACTAGCTTATCTAAAGCCAGTTGAGTAGCACTTGAACTGATTGGCTCTATGAAACCTGATGTACTTATATGATTCTGTTTTCCTCAAGGTTGTGTCTTCCTGGTCGAATGTACTTATTGTAAGTCGCTTTGGATAAAAGCGTCAGCTAAATGCAATGTAATGTAATGTAATGTAGATCTTGACCTGGGGGCAGGCACAGATGGATGTTCTGGCTGCTGGATGAACGCCGCCTGTGGGCCACTAGGCCCAGGCAGCTGTGAAACATCTCTGTATAACAAATGTAGGACAATAGTTACAACTAATTTCATTGAAATAAAGTTCAAGTAAAATGTTGCTCAAGCACAAATAACAATGCACACATAAAAAGAAAGTTTGGGAGGTTGGACAGGTGTCACACACACACACACACACACACACACACACACACACACACACACACACACACACACACACACACACACACACACACACACAGGTATTTCCAGTTACTTTACATTCAGTATAAAATCATAGACACACATATACATACAGTGGGGAAAAAAAGTATTTAGTCAGCCACCAATTGTGCAAGTTCTCCCACTTAAAAAGATGAGAGAGGCCTGTAATTTTCATCCTAGGTATACCTCAACTATGAGAGACAAAATGAGAAAAGAAAATCACATTGTCTGATTTTTAAAGAATTTATTTGCAAATTATGGTGGAAAATAAGTATTTGGTCAATAACAAAAGTTCATCTCAATACTTTGTTATATACCCTTTGTTGGCAATGACAGGAGTCAAACGTTTTCTGTAAGTCTTCACAAGGTTTTCACACACTGTTTATGGTATTTTGGCCCATTCCTCCATGCAGATCTCCTCTAGAGCAGTGATGTTTTGGGGCTGTCGCTGGGCAACACGGACTTTCAACTCCCTCCAAATATTTTCTATGGGGTTGAGATCTGGAGACTGGCTAGGCCACTCCAGGACCTTGAAATGCTTCTTACGAAGCCACTCCTTCGTTGCCCGGGCGGTGTGTTTGGGATCATTGTCATGCTGAAAGACCCAGCCACGTTTCATCTTCAATGCCCTTGCTGATGGATGGAGGTTGTCACTCAAAATCTCACGATACATGGCCCCATTCATTCTTTCCTTTACACGGATCAGTCGTCCTGGTCCCTTTGCAGAAAAACAGCCCCAAAGCATGATGTTTCCACCCCCATGTTTCACAGTAGGTATGGTGTTCTTTGGATGCAACTCAGCATTCTTTCTCCTCCAAACACGTCTTGTTGAGTTTTTACCAAAAAGTTCTATTTTGGTTTCATCTGACCATATGACATTCTCCCAATCCTCTTCTGGATCATCTAAATGCTCTCTAGCAAACTTCAGACGGGCCTGGACATGTACTGGCTTAAGCAGGGGGACACGTCTGGCACTGCAGGATTTGAGTCCCTGGCGGCGTAGTGTGTTACTGATGGTAGCCTTTGTTACTTTGGTCCGAGCTCTCTGCAGGTCATTGACTAGGTCCCCCCGTGTGGTTCTGGGATTTTTGCTCACCGTTTTTGTGATCATTTTGACCCCACGGGGTGAGATCTTGCGTGGAGCCCCAGATCGAGGGAGATTATCAGTGGTCTTGTATGTCTTCCATTTTCTAATAATTGCTCCCACAGTTGATTTCTTCACACCAAGCTGCTTACCTATTGCAGATGCAGTCTTCCCAGCCTGGTGCAGGTCTACAATGTTGTTTCTGGTGTCCTTTGACAGCTCTTTGGTCTTGGCCACAGTGGAGTGTGGAGTGTGACTGTTTGAGGTTGTGGACAGGTGTCTTTTATACTGATAACGAGTTCAAACAAGTGCCATTAATACAGTTAACAAGTGGAGGACAGAGGAGGCTCTTAAAGAAGAAGTTAGAGGTCTGTGAGAGCCAGAAATCTTGTTTGTTTGTAGGTGACCAATATTTTACCGAGGAATTTACCAATTAATTCATTAAAAATCCTACAACGTGATTTCCTGGATTCTTTCCCCCCATTCTGTCTCTCATAGTTGAAGTGTACCTAGGATGAAAATACAGACCTCTCATCTTTTTAAGTGGGAGAACTTGCACAATTGATGGCTGACTAAATCCTTTTTTGCCCCACTGTACATCTGATTACAAAGTCTCATCTGTACAGGACGGTAAAATAATCACAGGCACACATATAAATAAATCTATGACAACCTCATCTGTACAGAACAGTATGATACAATAATCGATGGCAAAAACATGTCTATAGCCACTGTAGATGTCTCCGTTGTGGGACGAATAAATGATTAATTTAACCATCTACACATGTAATCTCACTTTTACACACCAAAATAACGTTAACACAGAGTAAACGTTTGCTAATGGAGAGTCTATTTTGTCCCAAGAAAAAGTTCATGACTATCGATAAAAAAAATATATCAATAAACCTATTGTTCATTTTCGCGGTATTCCCCACACATTGCCAGTACACTAGGGTGCATTCACACCTAATAGTCCGTTTTTTGCTGGGCACCAGACCACAGTTTGTTACATTGTTTCATTTTTCAGAAGGTTCGGTTTGCGTTCACACGGGCAAAACTCAAACGGACTATAAACTTTAAACACGGAAATGCTGTTCAACCATTGGTCAGACATTAAGGGGGTAAAAACACAAATCCCGGCAATTTCTACCGGAGCCTCCGCCATGGAGCATCGGCACTTTCGGCGTAGTACCCTCGGCAGGTTATTCTCATGCTGCTGTTAATCTGGAGATCAACAGACACTAGCGGCCCGTGCATATGATTATGTAACCAGGGTGTCAGGTGTGTGAAAACTGGACCAGTATTCCAGGTTCTTAAAGGATGGGTAATAAATGAAGTCGAACACCAGAGTGAATGAAGTGAATACTGAGATTTTATAAAGATAAAATTATATATATTGGCACAGGAATAAACAACATTCTTCCAAATAATTCCAACTGTTTTAAAGCGCTTGCCAGCCAAATAAAAATAAAAATAAACCCCCTAAAGAAAATTGTCCTTTGTTCAGTTCCTGTAAATTCTTCTCAAAATCCTACCACTGGTAGCGGAAAGATGAGGTGTTCAGGTTATCAATGGTAGCTCGCCATCCCCCTCGTCAGGGAGAAAATCCAGAGTCCACAATCCAGAAAATCCGGAATCTCTTTATCCAAGGGTATCATAAAAACCCAGCCGAGGAAAACAAAATAGCAATCAAAACTCCCGCTTTCCAAAGCAGCTCCAACCTCCAACAACAGCCCCAGAGATTGGTCCACCGCCGTCCCGGTAAAACTATTAATTTGCGCTGTTTTGTGCATATAATGCTCACACATGTCTCTGTTCTTCCAGCTTGACGCTGCTCCCTCACACACACACACACACACACACACACACACACACACACACGTCTTCAACGTGCTCTTACTAACCTGAGTGAGGAGGCGGGACTTGGCGGTTTTTTGTCCAACAGCAATCAATGAGCTTAGTTCTTAAAAGTTGACCATTGAACTAAAATATACTATAAAATAACTAGATAAATAATAAATAATTATTAACAAACAAAATACAAGAACCTTGTAACCTTGGTTTATCCAGTGGGTTACAATTATATAATCAGACAACGTCCGTTAAAAAAACATTATAACACATATAATGAGAGACGTTCTACAGTAAGGAGGGGCGTTTCACCGACGACAGGTGTTCTTACTTTTATGTAGCTGAGAATTTTTACTTTACACAACACTGTTCAACACATTCTGCTTCACTCTTTAACTAAACAACCGCGGATGTCTTGAAAGACTCTTTCGCTAAAGATTTTGAAGATATCCGCGTTCTTGTGACACGTAAATACTGCGCTTCCTATGTTTTGGTGCGGACTGTGTTCACACCAGCAATGAACCGCTCCAGAGTTCGCAAGCAAGCGCTCCGAGACCACCTATTTTAGCGGACCAGAGTCCGGTTGTTTAGTTCACTTAAGAGGTCTCGGACTGCGTTCACACCGACCCAAATGAACCGCACCAAGCGGCTACACGCACCAGGGTTCGATTCAACCGGACTATACAAGGCAGGTGTGAACGCACCCTAATTACTGTAATATTTACACTTACCCATGTCCAAATGGATCCTTGTTGTTGTCTTTGTATTCTTCTTCTTCAGAAGAGTCGAAGAATTTAGGTTCTAGGCTCTATCTTCACTGCACTAGCGAAAACAATCTCTAGCGAAGGCGGCGACTGTAACATTTTTAGCCATGTTCTCTGTCTCTCTTTCTCCTCACAGGGTCCTTCTCAGGTCGATTATTTTAATTTCCTCACTCCTCGGTCCTCGGTATCACCGGAAGTTGATTTGTCTGCGCCATCTTGAGTACCGTCCCATGGCGCTTATTTCTGCCGGAGGAGCAAGGATCGAGGAGCGATAATCAAGGAATCACCAGACCATCCTCCGATGAAATCCACAGATACTCGCCCCGCCCCCTTACTGTGTATGGCTCACTGATTGGACAATACAGCGCATGCAATGATCTGATATGCTTCTTGACATGAGAGCAGTTTCCCTGCGGAGTGAAGAAAATACATGAAACTCACGAGAGTCACTCCTCAGTCTATACTGTGTTTTGTTTCAATTCATGTATCATTTAGTTACAAATATGTGATATCTGAACAACAAAGTGGTCAAAAAATGTTTTATTCATTTATTGGAAACATTTTCATGATCGCTTTTTTCGTTTATACATTTTAAGAATGGCGTTTATCTTTTTTGAGAATGAGTTCTTATTTTATTTCATGTATTTGGGTCTACAACAGATGATACAAATGTTTGTGTCAGTAAATGTGTACTAACAGAGGCGGGGGTGTTTGTGAAAAGCTGGCTGCTGTCAGACGAACAGCTGTGCGGCGTCATCACAAACGGACGTCGCTTCACGTGACACTCCGGAGGAAAGGACGTCCCATTGCTCTTAAAACTCATTTCCCTGCTTCTTTGATTTCCTTGCGTCTCTCCATGCTTCCCTGGTGGGAGGGACTAAACGCAGGGAAACGACGCAAGTGAAGGACGCAAGAGAGGCTTCTCAATTCTTAAATTTCCCCTCCTCGACTCCTATCCTCGAGACTTAGTCCCGCCCACAGGAGATGCGAGCGGAGGACTGAGGAGGAGAACCGAGGAGAGAGGAGGGGAAGCAGCAGGCAGTTAGAGAAATGAGAACTCCTCGGTTGCGTTCCAATAGTCCATTTAGCTTAGGAACCTTCCTAACCAAGTGAAATGACCCGGAAGTCCCTCAGTGGCAGCCATGATAAGTGCTGTTCCAATTCTCCAAATGAAAGGAAAGGAGGTTTCAAACTTCCTTTATAACCCCCTTTAGCTTAGGAACCACTGGACCTCCCTAACCGAAAGGAGAGGAGAAAATGCTGCCCCACAATGCATTGCAGCCGCAGCATTTGCCGTCACTCAACAGTCTGCCGTTCACGGAAACAACCGATTATGACCGAGAAATGATATCATGAAAGTTACGGTGCTTATTAAGCATTTTAAAACGTATGTGGTAAGTTGCCAAAGTGCTTTTTTCTGAACGTTCATCAGTATTATAATCAAAAAGAGAAATATGAACGTTAGTTTTTACTGAAATTGTCAAATAAAGTCAACATTTCACTGAGCTGTGTGGGGTTTGTTCAACTTTTAAAAGATGTTTGAATGGTGATATACACAGTGATAGATGGTAAGGACTAACGTTTATAATAAATACATTTGTATTGATTTTAAGATCTTTTCATACAATCATACGTATTGGGATCATTTGTATTAATGTGGACCGGAGGGAGAGGGTGACGAGCATAAGTTTCACTTTCCTTTTTTATTTCAATTCCAACTTTGGTCATGAAGAATATGTTTCTCTGTTGTCCACGTTCATAAAGCAAAGCAGCAGCATCAGAGCACGGTGCAGAGTCTCTAGATGAGTTTACATTAGTCCCTCGTTCTTATTAAACATCCATGTTGTAGTCCGCTATAGAAAACTGTAGTTTCCATAGTTTCCCCACAGCAGCAGACGCACATTCATGACGTCCGCTGGCGCATCATAAACACGTCGGATAGTGAAAGTGCATTCGGATTCTCTAAAGTACCGCAGTCTCTTCTCCTAAGTCCTTTTGAATTCTCCTATCCACTATCCCTTAACCCCGTGACGTTTCACTCAGAGGTCAAGGAATAGGAGATAGGGTTAGAATTTAGAGCTGATTTTTGGATTATCGGAACGCAACCCTCTCCTCTGAGAGGTCATTTTAAAGAGACGTCTGTGGTGCCACATGATAGGACATAATTCACCTCAGGTTATTGTGTTGCAACACGGACCCGTTAGAGAGGGCACCGGAAGCTAGGTTCATTCATGCTAGCTTCACAACGAGTAACAAGCTAATGTCTTACCTGTCTGAATGTTCTTTGATAATAAAGTGTGGAGTTCCATACTGAACACACCGCCTCCGACTCCCATTCATCGGCTCTACACTGGTGACCCTGACGTTTTCGAGAAAGTTTCCGAAGACTCAATGAACATGGCTAGTAGCGATGTTTTTGTAAAGCTGCCAGAGTTTTGGGAGCATGCCGCTGCGGCGTGGTTTGCACTAGTGTTAATTTCGTCAGCTATTTTTTTATATAGTTTTAGTCTTAGTCCTGTGTTACATTTCCTTTTTAGTTTTAGTCATATTTAGTCACCTTCATCCTGTTTTTATTTAGTCAAGTTTTAGTCGACTAAAAGTCTGAGCATTTTAGTCTTATTTTAGTCGACTAAAACAGTAACTATTTCAGTCAAGATTTAGTCGACTAAAAGTCTGAGCATTTTAGTCTTATTTTAGTCAAAGAAAACTAATTATTTGAGTCTACTTTTTGTCAATGAAAACTGTTGTGTCTTTTTTAGTCATCAGATTATATAGAACATTTCAGTCAAACTAGTCTAGCCAAAACCAATAATTTGTCATTTTAGTATATAATAAATAAGATTATATCTTGTCCTTATTTAATGAAAAACACAGGTTGAATGATTAAGAATGTAGCTTTGCAGAGAGTATCTGGTCAGGTTTGTGGTGTTTTTACCTGTGTTATGGCCACATTGCTTCCCTTCTGATGAAACAATGCATTCGCTTTTTTTCTCCGCCTCATTGTAGCGAAAATGGGCACAAATATCGCCTCGTTTCTTTCTCCCAAACAGTGGTGGCTTTAGACTTTTTCGTTGTCAGTCATTTTGACGGACAGGATTGTAACATTTCCGTCATAATCCAGTATTTACCCGTCGAGTGCACAATGTATCACTCACTCGCGCTGACGGGGGGGTATTCGGTTAACGCGAGTGCGACCACTGCTCCCAAGCCCTGTTGTTGCCATTTTATTTTCTGTTGAATAAGGTTAGTTAGACCCGAGTTAGACCATGAGTTAGACCCGAATCTTCCTGACAGTTCATATTGTGCCGCTGCCCGGTGTAATTCAAATGTACCGCCGCACGCAGCACAGACACACAGCTGCTGCCCTGCCGCAGCACCGGAAATGGAACTGCTGGGAGAAAAACTGACTATCAGAAATGTAACGTTATCTTTGTTAATATTTCGTCTCCTCATTTTTCGTCAACGAAAGTAAAGAGAGATTTTGGCACAGTTTTTATTTAGTAAACTACATTTTCGCCTCGTCACTTTTCGTCAACGATATTGCATGATGATTTCGTTGCAGTTATTGTTTACTGCTGTCGGTGCCGTCTCGTCATCGTCTCGTTTTCGTCATGGAAAAAAAGGTCGTTGACGAACATATTTCGTCATAGTTTTAGTCAACGAAATTAACACTAGTTTGCACAGGTGGAGGTGCACTTCGCCTTCCGACAAGTCCGTGATGGGGATTTGAAATACCATGTAGTAGCAGCGCTGGGAAGCTCCACGTCATCCAGGTTGGTGGGATTTATCGCTGACCCCCCACACCATGGCAAATATGAGGCGATTAAGGCCCTTCTCCTTAAGACTAGCTTATCTGCTAAGGAGAGGGCCCGCCAGATTATTGAAATTCAAGGCCAAGGGGATAGCAAGCCATCTCAGCTCATGGAGAAGATGCTAAATCTGCTAGGAGGGGAAGATCCCCGGATTTTATTCATGGAGACATTCCTACGCCACTTGCCTTCCCGTGTCCAGACGGCTCTAGCCAACATGTCCATTACAGAGCCCCGTGCATTGGCTGAAGAAGCCAACCTTTTTTTCTTGGCTACCCAGCAGCCCGGTGCAGAGGCGCTAGCTGTGACACTCAACGCCCCCGCAACAGTCAAGAAGGCTTGGGGGAGACTGGACACGACAGAAGCAAGCCGGCGTGGAGACACAGGAGAGTGTTTTTACCACGCGTGGTTCGGGACCAGCGCAAAGAATTGTGTCGCTCCCTGCAGCTACAAGCCTCCGGGAAACGGAGGAGCCAGCGCTCGGTAGTGGCCCTGAGCGTTGGCGGCACGAGCAGGCTGCTCTTCGTCAGCGACAGAGTCTCGGGAAGCTTGTTTTTGTGTGACACGGGAGCTCAACGGAGTGTAGTTCCTGCTTCGAGGGAAGACGTCGCTCGTGGGGGACATGGACCGCGGTTGACGACGGCTAATGGCGGCCCCAATCGCACATACGGCGTGAGGCCTATGTGTTTGTGCATTGGAGGACAACGTTTCAACTGGGATTTTGTGACGGCAGATATTTATTTTCCCCTCCTCGGGCGGATTTTTTATGTGCTCACGGACTCCTTGTGGACGTTAAAAATAAACGCTTGGTTGATGCCTTGACGTTTTCCTCCCTCGTTTGTACACTTGGCAAGGCGGCTTACGACGGGCTGTCGGGTTCGCTGTCGGGAGCGGACGTTTTTCTCAGGCTGTTGGCTGACTTTCCGGACCTGACGCTGCCCACCTTCTCCGCGCTCACCACCAAGCATGGGGTGGAGCACCAAGTCACCACCGAAGGTCCCCCAGTCTACGCCAGGGCCCGGCGGTTGAACCCTTCTAAGCTTGCAGTAGCGAGGGCGGAGTTTTCAACCATGGAACGCCTGGGTATCGTCCACCGTTCTGACAGTCCTTGGGCCTCTCCTCTACACGTCGTTCGCAAGCCGAACGGTGGTTGGCGCTCGTGTAGGGATTACCACCGCCTCAACGACGCCACGACACCTGACCACTACCCGGTGCCGCACATTCAAGACTTCTCTGCACATCTGGCCGGTACGTCGGTGTTTTCGAAAGTGGACCTGGTGCGTGGTTACCACCAGGTGCCCATGCATCCCCTGGACATCCCTAAGACAGCAGTGATAATGCCGTTTGGACTTTTCGAGTTCCTGCGGATGCCTTTTGGGCTCAAGAACGCCGCCCAAACGTTCCAGCGCCTGATGGATTCGGTGCTGCGGGATCTGCCATTCGTGTTCGTCTACCTGGACGACATACTCGTCGCCAGCGCTTCGGTGGAGCACCTGTCACACCTCCGAGCCCTTTTCACGAGGCTCAGCCAACATGGGTTGATCATCAATCCTGCAAAGTGCCAGTTCAGGGTTTTT
Organism: Pseudochaenichthys georgianus; assembly: GCF_902827115.2. Lineage (NCBI taxonomy): Eukaryota > Metazoa > Chordata > Actinopteri > Perciformes > Channichthyidae > Pseudochaenichthys > Pseudochaenichthys georgianus. The sequence continues at coordinate 16,702,142 of NC_047505.1, forward strand.
GATATTAACTTCCTCGGGCACCGCGTCACCAAAGGCGGTGCAGCACCCCAGCCGGCGAAGGTGGAGGCTGTTGCGGCTTTTCCTCGCCTGCTCACAGCCCGGTCGCTCCGTGAGTTTCTGGGGATGGTGACTTTCTACCACCGTTTCATCACCCGGGCCGCTCACATTATGCGGCCGCTGTATGAGGCTTTGAAGGGTACGACCCCCATCCAGGCGATCGACTGGACGGCAGAAGCTGAGTCTGCTTTCACGGAGGTCAAGACCGCGTTGGCTCAGGCGATCCTGTTGGCGCACCCATAATCCACGGCTCCCATCCCCATTACCACAGACGCATCGGATTACGCCGTTGGTGCAGTGCACGAGCAGTGGGTGAAGGGCGCTTGGCAGCCACTCGCCTTTTTCAGCCGCCAGCTGACGCCCAGAGAACGCAAGTACAGTGCTTTTGACCGAGAGCTCCTTGGACACCGCTGAGGTCTTTGCTCCGATCCCTACTGCTCTGCACGGTACTCAAGTGTGCCGGGTTCCCGCGGAGCTCCGCTCGGCGGGGCACGTATTCATCCGGCACGACGCGCACAGAGGCCCCCTACAACCCCCTTACGATGGACCTTTCCGGGTTTTGGAGCACGGGGACAAGCACCTGGTGGTGCAAAGCCGAGCACGTCTTGGTAGACCGGGTGAAGGCTGCTCACCTGGACTTAGACCAGGCGGTGGTGCTGGCTCGACCTCCGCGACGGGGACGCACCCCGGCTGTGACCCCTGTCACGGATTTAGGACCTGTTGTTCCGGTCCCTCCTCTTCCGGGGGCCGCACAGGCGGATGTCGCTTCTCCGGCTCCCGTGCTCAGGAGTCGTGGGGGTCGGCGCGTCGTTCCTCCCCGCCGCACAGACTTTGTTTACATGTAAATTCTGGGGGGCTTGTGTGGTGCCACGTGATAGGACATAATTCACCTCAGGTTATTGTGTTGCAACACAGACCCGTTAGAGAGGGCACCGGAAGCTAGGTTCATTCATGCTAGCTTCACAACGAGTAACAAGCTAATGTCTTACCTGTCTGAATGTTCTTTGATATTAAAGTGTGGAGTTCCATACTGAACACACCGCCTCCGACTCCCATTCATCGGCTCTACACGTCCATTAATGATGACAGGAGGCACAGCAGCCCTCTGTCTGATGGACAGATGTGTTCATGACCACTTATATATTTACTTTGAATTCATTGAGAGTGCGGTATAATGAGAAAATAACAGGCTACAGATGCGGACACACACACACAAAAAAAATTATATAAATATATACAATTTAAAGTATGAGAGCACTCTCATAATAACGTAACACAATCAGAGACTGGATATATCCCCCCCCTCTCTCTGGTCGCTGAAATGGGGAATTGAAATTACGGGCCAAACGTTTTATTTACAAGTAGTAAAAGTAAGCAGAGGACACCAAACCAACTCAGATCCGTCTGTCCGCCGCATCTGCGCACTGTACAACACACACCTACACACTGTACCACACACACCTACAGCTCCTAAAGCATAATCAGGCTACAGCCATTGTGTATTTTATTATGTGAAGCACTAAATGGTCTTAGAAAAATATCGACTCTTTGTTTGTAGATATCTACTAAACTACAGCAAATAAAGAGAGTAGGCCTGTTATACTGAGTGATATATATATTATACACACTGCTCTGCTTTCTGCAAGGACCTCAAAGCTGTTCTCTCTTGAAACATCGCGACGCGATGAAAGCAGTTTCTAAAATAATATCCAGGGGATGCATGCAGAGCTGTCATTGATCCTCCAGAGAGCCTCCTCGACGCTCGATCCTCGGGTTGCGTTCCAGTAGTCTTTAGCTTAGGAACCTTCCTAACCAAGTGAAATGACCCGGAAGTACGTCAGTGGCAGCCATGATAAGTGCCGTTCCAATTCTCTAAATGAAAGGAAAGGAGGTTTCAAACTTCCTTTATAACCTCCTTTAGCTTAGGAACCACTGGACCTCCCTAACCGAAAGGAGAGGAGAAAATGCTGCCCAACAATGTTTTGCAGCCGCAGCATTTGGCATCACACAACAGTCGGCCGTTCACGGAAACAAACGATTATGACGGAGAAGTTATAGGCTATCATGAAAGTTACGGTGCTTATTAAGCATTTTAAAACGTAAGTGGTAACTTGCCAAAGTGCTTTGTTTTGAACGTTCATCAGTATTATAATCAAAAAGAGAAATATGAACATTAGTTTTTACTGAAATCGTCAAATAAAGTCACCATTTCACTGAGCTGTGTGGGGTTTGTTCAACTTTTAAAAGATGTTTGAATGGTGATATACACAGTGATAGATGGTAAGGACTAACATTTATAATAAATACATTTGTATTGATTTTAAGATATTTTCATACAATCATACATATTGGGATCATTTGTATTAATGTGGACCAGAGGGAGAGGGTGAGGAGCATACATTTCACTTTCCTTTTTTATTTCAATTACAACTTTGGTCATGAAGAATATGTTTCTCTGTTGTCCACGTTCATAAAGCATAAAACAACAGCATCAGAGCACGGTGCAGAGTCTCTAGATGAGTTTACAGTAGTCCATCCATCCATCCATCTTCTCCCGCTTATCCGTGGTCGGGTCGCGGGGGTAGCAGTTCCAGCAGAGAGCCCCAAACTTTCTTTTCCCTGGCCACATCAACCAGCTCTGACTGGGGGATCCCAAGGCGCTCCCAGGCCAGCAAAGAGATATATTCCCTCCACCTGGTCCTAGGTCTACCCCTTGGTCTCTTCCCAGCTGGACGTGCCTGGAACACCTCCCTAGGGAGGCGCCCAGGGGGCATCCTAACTAGGTGCCCGAACCACCTCAACTGGCTCCTTTCGACGCGAAGGAGGAGCGGCTCAACTCCGAGTCCCTCCCTGATGACCGAACTTCTCACCTTATCTCTAAGGGAGACACCAGCCACCCTGCGGAGAAAACCCATCTCGGCCGCTTGTATCCGCGATCTCGTTCTTTCGGTCATGACCCATCCTTCATGACCATAGGTGAGGGTAGGAACGAAAATGGCCCGGTAGACAGAGAGCTTTGCCTTCTGGCTCAGCTCCCTTTTCGTCACAACGGTGCGGTAAAGCGACTGCAGTACCGCTCCCGCTGCTCCGATTCTCCGGCCCATCTAACGCTCCATTGTTCCCTCCCCGAGATACTTGAACTCCTTCACTTGGGGTAAGGACTCATTCCCTACTTGGAGTGGACAGTCCATCGGTTTCCTGCTGAGAACCATGGCCTCAGATTTGGAGGTGCTGATCCTCATCCCAGCCGCTTCACACTCGGTTGCGAACCGATCCAGTGAGTGCTGAAGGTCGCAGACCGATGAAGCCATCAGAACCACATCATCTGCAAAAAGCAGTGGTGCAATCCTTAGTCCACCGAACTGCAGACCCCCTCCCCCACGACTACGCCTCGAAATCCGATCCATGTATATTACAAACAGGATTGGTGACAAAGCGCAACCCTGGCGGAGGCCAACCCTCACCGGAAATGGGTCCGACTTACTGCCGAGGACCCGGACACAGCTCTCGCTTTGGGAGTACAGAGATTGGATGGCCCTGAGTAGAGACCCCCTCACCCCATACTCCCGCAGCACCTCCCACAGTAACTCCCTGGGAACTCGGTCATACGCCTTCTCCAAGTCTACAAAACACATGTAGACCGGATAAGCGTACTCCCAGGCCCCCTCCAGGATCCTTGCGAGAGTAAAAAGCTGATCCGTCGTTCCACGACCAGGACGGAATCCGCATTGTTCCTCCTCAATCTGAGGTTCGACAATCGGCCTGACCCTCCTTTCAAGTACCTTGGAGTACACTTTCCCGGGGAGGCTGAGTAGTATGATGCCTCTGTAATTGGCACACCCCTCTGATCCCCATTTTTAAAAAGGGGAACCACCACCCCGGTATGCCACTCCTTCGGTACTGTTTCTGACTTCCACGCAACGTTGATGAGACGTGTCAACCATGACAGTCCCTCAACACCCAGAGCCTTCAGCATTTCCGGGCGGATCTCATCCACCCCCGGGGCTTTGCCACTGTGGAGTTGTTTGACGACCTCAGTGACCTCCCCCCGGGAGATTGGCGTTGATCCCCCGTCATACTCCAGCTCTGCCTCTAACATAGAGGGCGGAGTTGTCGGGTTCAGGAGTTCCTCAAAGTGTTCCTTCCAACGCCCCAACACTCCATCAGTTGAGGTCAACAACGTCCCATCCTTACTGTACACAGCTTGGATGGTTCCCTGCTTCCCCCTCCTGAGGTGTCGGACAGTTTTCCAGAATAACTTTGGTGCTGCCCGAAAGTCCTTCTCCATGTCTTCTCCAAACTTCTCCCACACCCGCTGCTTTGCCTCGGCCACGGATGAGGCTGCTGCCCTTCGGGCCTGTCGGTACCTTGCAACTGCCTCGGGAGTCCCCCGGGATAACAAATCCCTGAAGGCCTCCTTCTTCAGTCGGACGGCTTCCCTGACCACCGGTGTCCACCAGGAGGTTCGAGGGTTACCGCCCCTTGAGGCACCTAGGACCTTGAGACCACAGCTCCCCACCGCGGCTTCGGCAATAGAGGCTTTGAACACCGACCACTCTGGTTCAATGTCCCCAACCTCCACAGGAATGCCTGAAAAGCTCCGCCGGAGGTGTGAGTTGAAGGCCTCCTGAACTTGGGCCTCCTCCAGACGTTCCCAGTTCACCCGAACTACACGTTTGGGCTTACCAGGTCTATCCAGAGGCTTCCCCCGCCACTCGACCCAACTCACCACCAGATGGTGATCAGTTGACAACTCCGCCCCTCTCTTTACCCGAGTGTCCAAAACATACGGCCTCAGGTCCGATGATACGATAACGAAATCGATCATGGACCTTCTGCCTAGGGTGCTCTGGTACCACGTACACTTATGAGCATCCTTATGTTCGAACATGGTGTTTGTTATGGCCAATCCATGACTAGCACAGAAGTCCAGTAACAAACCACCACTCCGGTTCAGATCAGGGGGGCCGTTCCTCCCAATCACGCCCCTCCAAGTGTCTCCATCATTGCCCACATGTGCGTTGAAGTCTCCCAGCAAGATTAAATAGTCCCCTTCAGGAGCCCCATACAGGACTCTTTCCAGGGTCTCCAAGAAGGCCGTATACTGTGAACTGCTGTTGGGTGCATAAGCACACACAACAGTCAGAGTTTCCCCCCCCCATAACCCGCAGGCGTAGGGAGGCGACCCTCTCGTCCACTGGGGTAAACTCCAACAACGAAGCACCTAACCGGGGACTTGTGAGTATCCCCACACCCGCCCGGCAACTCACACCTTGAGCAACTCCGGAGAAGAATAGAGTCCAACCCCTATCCAGAAGTAAGGTTCCAGAGCCGACGCTGTGCGTAGAGGCGAGCCCAACCAGATCCAACTGGTAACGCTCCACCTCCCGCACAAGCTCCGGCTCCTTCCCCCCCCGTTCCATGTCCCCAAAGCCAGCTTCTGCCGCCCGGGTCTGGTCCGTCGAGACCCTCCGCTTTCACTGCCACCCTTCTGGCAGCGCACCCGACCCCATCGTTGTTTCCCGTAGGTGGTGGGCCCGCGGGACGGAGAAGCGGAGGTGTTGCCCATGTTGCCTTTTCGGGCTGGGCAAGCCCGGCCACCAGACGCTCGCTAACGAGTCCTCCTTCTGGGCCTGGCTCCAGAAAGGGACCCCGGGCTTCCTCCGGGCCGGGTATCCTCACTTCTTGGTTTTTCTTTCATGAGGTCTTTTGAACCAATCTTAGTCTGGCCCCTTGCCTGAGACCAATTTGCCACGGGAGACCCTACCAGGAACACAAGGTTCCAGACAACACAGCCCCCAGGTTCATCAGGGCACACAAACCTCTCTACCACGGTAAGGTGCTGGTTCTTCAGAGAGGTTTACAGTAGTCCCTCATTCTTATTAAACATCCATGTAGTCGGTTGTATAGAAAACTGTAGTTTCCATAGTTCCCCCACAGCAGCAGACGCATATTTATGAAGTCCTCTGGCGCATCATAAACACGTCGGATAGTGAAAGTGCATTCAGATTCTATAAATTACCGAAGTCTCTTCTCCTAAGTCCTTTTGAATTCTCCTATCTACTATCCCTTAACCCCGTGACGTTTCACCCAGAGGTCAAGGAATAGGAGATAGAGTTAGAATTTAAGAGCTGATTTTTGGATTATCGGAACGCAACCTCGGTGTGCATTTAGAGAAATGAGATGTCCTTCGAAATGGCAAGCTGAAATTCATTTCCGGGTCACTACCGGAGGACCGAGGAGTCGAGGAGGGGAAATTTGAGTATTGAGAAGCCTCTAAGGATTCTATTTAAACGACCTGAGAAGGACCCACATAAACTAATGGGAGACACGTGGTTTATGTATTTTTTTACTTGGTGGGTAGGTCCTTAGTGATTTCTAGATGTCCATTGGTCATTTCAGATCATCATGGCTGCCGGCCGAGATTTCCTTGACGGACACACGAATCCACCAATCCCACACAGTGTAAAGTCAAGCTGCTTTGAGCGGCCATATTGGCTGCTGTGCCCTGGTTACAGTCTCACAGGAGATACCGCTGGAAAGCTACCCTTCCAGCGATTCCGCGGATATCTTAATCATATTTCTACTCCTTATAATCGAAAATATATGATTAATTACGTAAGTTATGCGCGTCAACCAACTCCGGAGGGGTATACTTTTGAGCTACTTATCATTTCGATTTGCTGCCATGTTATACTTCAACTTCATTACATTTAATTACAGGCAAGTACTAGGCCTATATACTTCACTTCATTGTTGTTAAGGGATGAGACATTTCCAAGCAGTTGACCAATCACAACAGAGCTGGCCAGCTAACCAATCAGAGCAGACTGGGCTCTGGTTTCAGACAGAGGGTGAAAAGAGGTGCTAAAGCACAGGCAGTATGAGAACAATAAAGACCTTTTGACCTAACTTTAAAGTATGTGAACATGTCACAGTAGAGGCACAGCATACAAATATGAACCTGAAAATGAGCATAATAGGGCCCCATTAATTAACATTTTGAAATGTTACTCATAGTGGAGTATTTTAAGTACAAAGTATTTCATCCCAACAGAGGCAACATTTGCAGTCATTTGGAGTGATGTTTACGTTAAAATGTGACTTGAGCTGTGAAATGGTCCATGTTCTCCACCAGGCGTTCTTATTGTATGTGTTCTGTTGCTTGTTGCTGAGCAGGCACCATGAACAGGGTTCATCACTGTTTGTTTTCCCTAAAGGCCCTGACACACCAAGCAGTCACCAGAGGACTAGCCAAAGCTGAAGTCGGCTGTTGCCTGGCCGTGTTCTCCTGCGTTTTGGCCATGTGTCGCACGGGAACACACCGCACCGACTTCAGTGCGTGAGTGGCAATAACTCTCCTTACCAGCAGGCGGCGGTAGTGTGTATTCGTCATTCAAAAGAGGCAACAACCGGAAGACAGAGAAGAAGAAGAGTATCTTTTCTCCGTAATATCATACAGAGCTGGCCTCTCCTGGATCAAGGTGATGAGCAGGTCTTCGTTTGCATCATTCCAGATCGCCATGATGAGATGAAAATGAATAGCAGTCTGTGTGTGCCTTCTTAAATCGTTTGTTTACGTCCCTCACTTCCGCTTCGCTTCTCATGCACTGATTTGCTAGCTGAACAGCCAATCAGAGTGATTATTTGGTCCGACTGCCAGACCCGATGCATGGCCGATTCAACATGTTGAATCGGCCATGCATCGGGTCTGGCAGTCCAAATAAGGCGTGTCACGGTCGACGGTGCGGGACACACCAACCTGACTACGGCGCCGCGAATGCCCGACAGCCTCTGACTCCCAAAATCTGGTTGGTGTGTCAGGGCCTTTAGAACAGCTGTTGAAGTGGAGGTTAATGTGAGCAGTAAGAGACACTCAAAGTTGCAGGCCGTAAATTCATGAGCTGAAAGACATCTGAGGAATACTAGAGTCAGGTGGTAGTTCCCAGAGTTCTTCACCACAGCCGACCTCTGTCACATTATAGTTAGGTAGTTATTTGTGCGTTGTTTACATACTACATGGAAGCAGTGTTTTTTTCAGCAGTGTTTACAAAAATCACTAAGAACATGAGTTATTTAAGGAGTTTTGCCGTGCCAACCCTGTCCACTGATATACAATTAAAGATATAATGGAAAGCTCCCAAAAAGTTATAAATGTAGTATTCATCTGTGTACTCAAGTAGGCTACCTGTCACTCAATTTAGAACTGATTACATCCTTTACTACCGAATTTCTTACGGATCATGAACTGTATAACATTAGTTTGACATTCTGACAGTCGCCATCTTGGCTTTTAAACCAGAGGGGACTCGAGAGGGTGGAGCTAAACACAACCACATTGTAGGAGCCATTGTGGGATCTTGTCTGCGTAAGATCACTTTTACCATTTTGTTTTCTACTGATGGTAACAGCAAAGAGGACATTGGGTCATGTAAATTGCCATTACACAAATGCTTAAAAAAACATGATTGACCAAAATGTTACTTTTAACTTTAATGGAATAAAAACCCGCTAAGGGTTTAAGTTCTAATAAGTGAACAAGAAGAGCACCAAAGTCAAATTGTCAGTCACAACGTAACCTGCTTTAGAGTCTATTTACCTCTAAAAGGCACAATAATTTACAAAATGAATATCATTCTCTATTGACCAAGAGTCAGAACAGTGATTAAGCCCATAAACTAATTTACAAAATGTTCACTGAGGTATAACTCATTGCTTACTGGGGTAAGAAGTTAGTAATTTCGGCATTCTGGACAACGGGTCTCACCCCCTGCATGCCATGCTGGTTTCCTACCGGAGCACTTTCAGCCACAGGCTGAGATCACCGATAACCACCACACAGCGCCACAGGAGGTCTTTCCTCCCAGTGGCCATCAAACTCTTTAACTCTTCACCCCTAAGTAAAGGGCACTGAGAACTTCCACACCAACACTATGTGCAATATATCTATATAATTAACATTCTTGCAATTACACTCACAGCTATATATAACTATGTGCAATATTATATTATATTATTATTATTAGTATATTATTATTAATAATGCTATGATAATGTGCAATTACGTAACTGCCACTATGATTTAATTGTTGCACTACTAACTACTGAAAACTACTGAATACTGCTAATAATGATTGCATTGATTGTGTGACCATCTATGTTTCTATGTTTCTATGTTTCATGTTGTCGGTGGATGTTTGATTGCTCGTTTTCTGCTGTGTTTATTGTGTTTGTTGTATTTCGTTACTGTTACTGTTACTCTGGCACAACAATTTCCTTCGGGATGAATAAAGTCTTATCTTATCTTATTTTCACATAGACTTCTAGACAATCAGACTTTATATTTGCACCAGTAGCCCTCTGTTGCCATCAGAAAGAATGCACGTTGTTGGCACCTTCACATGAATTCAGGTTGCTGCTTGTTAATGACAGAAAAAAAGTTAAATATAATAAAAGCAGTTGACTGCTACACAGCTAGCTTGCCAATAGCTTAACAGGCCTCATTAATTACTTTCTGCCAACAGCTTAGTTATTATTCAGGTTCCCACCAGCTGGATAGTACACACACACACACACACACACACACACACACACACACACACACACACACACACACACACACACACACACACACACACACACACACACACACACACACACACACACACACACACACACACACACACACACACACACACACACACACACACGATTTGAAGCTGGCATCCTGACCTGCCTAGACTCACTCTGGACCGACTCCAGCTCTCTGACTGATAACTGTGATTATGTGTTCAGCTCCCTCACTGTGTTTGTGTGTGAAGTTTGGCTGATGTCCAGGAGCTCACACTGTCCATCTGCCACAATATACTGTCCTCACACACTCCTCTGTATATACAGTTGCTGTGTGTGAACTCAGAGACTGCAGTTACCACCTGCTCGTCACCAAATGTCAGGTTTATAAATCCTAACTGTGAGCCAGTAGTTTGACAGTTGAAAGCAAACATAAGCATTTTTCTCTCGTAAAGTAAATAACATGTATTGATCAGTGGCGAGCCGTGACTTTTATACCTAGGCCCTCTGACCCCCCTTCCCTCGAAAAAAAAGAAGAGATATTACGTCACAGCGGAATATCAAAACAGTGGTCCGGGGTGCAAAACGCATCAATGACAGCGACCCTCTACCACACAGAACAACACCATTTATATAAACACCTATCATGACAGGGCGCCCACAGCCAAGTAACAATTACAAATGAATTAAAGGGGACCTATCATGCAAAATGCACCTTTGTACATCTTTTATACATGAATATGTGTCCCCGGTGTTCCAGGGAACTCACCAAGTGTCAGAAAACACAACCCTCTCTATTTTCCTCCTTCGCCAAATCTCTAAAAAAGGGGCTGCAACGGATCTGAAAAAAACGGATCCAGATTCCAATACTTTTCTACGTCACAAAGAAGTGCTCCGCTTATTGGTCAACTCTCCACCTATCAGGGGAATGAGCCACGGCCACGTGCATTGCCAAACCTCTCATTCGCATATAGGCTATCGGCAGGCTAAATAATCAACACCCCAGTCACATCTGTGTTTTTGCCTGCTCTTGCCAGGATGTCTAAGCCAGTTAAACGTTGTGCTGTTGTTGGCTGCAAGACTCGGGACAGGGGACTGCATGCAATGCCATCAGTGGAAAAATAAATGAATCTGTGGCTAGACTTCATTTACAAGGGACATGTGCCAGAAGACCACGGCAGATTTCTGTTTGTGTGTTCCAAACATTTGACCACGGACATGTTTATGAACTTCCAAGTTCATAAACGGATATGCCTCCAAACTAATGCTAAACCCGGGATCAATACCAACCATCTGGGACCAGGCCAGTGAGGACACATCCAATTTTGAAGCTGTAAGTTTTTATTTAGCGGTGTTTTTCCTGATAAAGCTATCTCTAGCTTGTAGCATGTAGCATGTAGCTTCGCCGTATCAATGTCGCCTCAAACCCAAATAGTAATCGGTTAGGTGTTTATATATTTTTGTAGCATTTTATTTTGTGCGCTCCGCAGTCTTTGCTTTGTCATTTGAATTATCAGGCATTTGCTAACATGTTCAGACATACTGCCGTAATGGCGATCTGTGTGAAGGCTGTAAAGCCACGCCCTAGGCGATAACACAAGTATTTATTCTCCTATTTATTAGTATTTTGTATCCTCTACAATCATATTGAGTAAGTTATAATAACAAATGTAATCTTCTGTAGGCAAGTGCCATTTTTTCCAGCGTTATATGTAAACGCTTTTGTGATTGTAGTCTGTAAGAACGATCAGATATCATCGATCTGTAAGCTAAGCTACGCTACGCTAATGAGACATGCCGTGTTTTGCAGCGTTATATGTAAAAGCTTTTGTGTGTTTACTTGTTTGCGCACATGAATATAAATGGGGGTGTGTTAGGATACAACACTGTGTATGTATGCGAGGGGGGACACACACCACGAGTAAAACTGAGCTAAAGCCCCGTTGGTCTGTTGTTGTTGACAAGGCCTTACCTCTAGCAACAGGCTAATTAGTGGCTAGCACTCATTACAGTCAGTCTACTGAGCTCAGCCCCTCTCCAACACATCATCTGCATTGAGTCAGAAACACAGCATGCACGTTACGGTTCAAAACTAACTCAGATTGGAAAAGGCTAAGCAAAGAGCTTTGCTAAATAGAGAGTTTTGCTAAATAGAGAGTTTTAGCCCCATCTTTTGGGATTGCAGACTATATTTATCCAAATAGTATTTTCTCATCCTGAATACTAAGTTGAGATGATTTTGTTCTAACTATGTGTTCTTCTTTACAGGCCAGCACCTCACATACTTACTAATTACTGACAATTTGTACATCCTTTGCTATTATTTACATTTTTTTTTATCATGGCGGAAATGAAAGACTGTACCTGGCAGCCCTGCACTACAATGAAAACGCTGAGCGTGCACAAGCCACTACATCCACTGGAAACCCTCTGTATAAACTGCAGTTCCCAAAGGCCAGGAAGGGAGAATGCAGAGCAAAACCAGTAAAGACTGACCCCACATTCCGTAAGTGTTTAAAATATTTATTATACAACTATTTACAAATATAAAATACAAAAATTAGAAAGAAGTTTCAGTTTTTTACATGCATATACTAATCTAAACCACATTTTTTGTTGTGCTTTTTTTACCATTGCACAGCCCTACGTGGCCAACTTGATGGACCTCATCTTCGACCAAGTCTTTGTGGACCCTGCACCATTATGAGCGACCTGACAGGGAGGAGGTCATCGCCGGGTATGCTACACGGTTCAATTTGGCTGCTGTCTGAACCCAACATCGACATTTCACGGATCAGGAAACTCCCTGCGTATCCTGAGGACAACGCAGGCCGGAATCACCACTCTGATCCTGCGTCCAAGGAAGCCCCAGCACCAGCTCACAAAGCTTTTGTAAAGATATTTAGTGTCATTTATACAAAATACAAGTAGGCTACATTTAGGTTTTTTGTATGGGTTTTTTTAACCGTTGATTTTGACAATAAAGTTCCAAGTTGATATCAAAATGTGTCGTGATTATTCATGTTTGGATGGGTAAAGAATATTCTGATTTCAAAAGCATAAGGTTGTGTGTGTGGACCTTTTTGTCGTACACATGGGTGTGTTATGCCATTGCTGTGTTGACAGAATGAAAGATTGCATAAAGCCATATACACCAGTATTTATTTCCATGAACAATATTAGCATTCGTTTTACAATTTCAGTCAAAACAAACAAACCACTCACTGCTCTATTTGCCTCAACTGTAGTCCACCATGTTCAGCTCTGTAAATATTCAACGCATTCTGCAGGGAGAACACATTTAGGCACACAGGCTCCAATCCAGGATGGTCCACCATACAGGTTACAGAGTCCTCAAGTTACTGCATCCGTCTTGACACATTGTGATAAACATATATTGAATGACATGTGAAAAATGTATTTAAACAGACAACTTAGTAAAGCTATCAAAAATGTTACCTGTGGTATCTCCATGCAGCACAAATTCTCCGTTCAGAAGGCATCGTGGCTCAATTTGCACAAAGAAGTCAATAACTGAGCTTTTAAAAACACATGAAACTACACACATTGCTGACAACTGAGGTGTTGTTGGAGTTATACTTTTTATCATCCTAAGTTATTCAACTTTCCAACGGTTGTTGCACGATGTTGGAAGAAAAGGACTGTAAACTATTAAACGCAATGAGGCCATTGTATATATGCTGACAATATGAATGTCTCCCTTTATAAATATATATATATATATATCGCTGTTTTTGCGTTACAAACTGTACACATTGCATTCTTGCTAATTAGCCAAAATATGAACGGAATAAGGAGCAAGCATCGTAACAGAGTAAAATAAATAGGGACAACAGCTTGTCAGCTAACCATTCAGAAACGTCCTGCTGCAACCGAGATTTTTGCACCTCCACCAAAACCTCTGCTGCTTCAGGGTCAGTTTCTGGATCAAATTGATAGTATGCTTGAACACATGCATTGCTCTGAGATTACATGTTTATTCGACACTCGTAATCACAGCAAGCATGGTAACGTGACTCTCGCCGGCTCATGCCTGCTCTTCTGCAGGGGGGCGTGGTCAGCTGCTGCTCAGAATTTTCAAAGACGGGCTTGGAATAGAGCGAAAATGAGCGAAACGAGGCATGTCTAAAAAATGATCTGTTTGGTATTTTGAAAAATAAAATGTATAAATATACCTTATATAGGTATGGTCATACACTATATCATTTAAATATAGCATGATAGGTCTCCTTTAAGTCGGCATTGAAAATGACTTAGGCCTACCTTTGATGATAAATCACTGAAACACAAAGTCCATCCTCCTGTCCTTTTGGATGAAGCACTTGCGGGTCATTCAGCTGATCCTTTGCCACTCCAGTTTATCATTGTAACTCAATCTTGAAAATGACTCGGTTAATAATTTCGCAACGATGTCATCACTATCACTGAAGTGAGCCATCATGAACGAACTTATGCTAATTATAAATCTATCGATCATAAATCTATCGATTAGATTTATGATTCGAAAATAATAAAAGTAGGATAGACATGTGGATATTATCCGACTGAACAAAACGTGCATTTATCTAACAGGTTCATTTTCCACAGACCTTATTTCAAGCTATTTTCCAAAATCCTATGGAGAAATCCCACTGCTTTTTGTCGAGGGAATCCGAGCGAAGCTTACTTCCGGGTTTTAGGACGCGTCACTGCACAGACCTCACAGCGGGCGGAACTTGTCATAAAGTCCGCGAAAATAAAGCCCGCCCATTTAGTGGGAAGATATGATTGGTCAATTGTACTGTCATTTGACATTACTCTCGTTGAGTTACTATAGCTGGCCCTCTGTGAATGTAGAGAGGGACCAACAAGCTCTCCCGTCTTCACATAACTATAGGTTACTTACGTAACCCCAGGTCTCAGAGTAACATGAAGTGTGATGTCTCACTATGGGATGCGCCTCATCGCGGAGCAAAAAGAAACATCAATCTCATTACGCCAATCCTGATTGGCTGGTGATCTTGACGTCAGCGTCAGGGAATTCACCCCCTATAAGTAGCTTGCGCCACAACACATGCATTATTCAAAATAAGCACCTCTTCTTGCTTCACCCTAGCAAGGAGGGCTGTCTGGTGAGACATCTCACTTCATGTTACTCTGAGGGCTGGGGTTACGTAAGTAACCTATAGTTCTCATCCATAACACTCCGTAGCCAGGCCCCGAGTCGAGTGAGCCCGCAGACCCGAAGGTGCTTGCAAATTCTGACTCGTATAGGCCAAAGCAATTGCCTCCACAATCCAGTGGGAGAGCCGTTGCTTAGTAACAGGCTTGCCCTTGTGAGGGTTAGCCCAGGACACGAAGAGTTGGTCATTAAGACGAAGCTCCTTTGATATGTCCATATATGTGTGTAAAGCCCGGACTGGACACAATAGATCCTGCTGCTGCTCCCCGGAGGAAACCTGCGGCGGAGGAAATGCCTCAATGTCAATTGGGGTACACGAACCAACCACCTTTGGTGTAAAGGCAGGGTTGGGTTTCAACAACACTCTCGTTTGCCCTGGGGCGAACTGAGTGCATGAAGGATGTACAGACAGTGCATGGATATCTCTGACCCGTTTAGCGGATGCCAGGGCCAGTAACAGCACTGTCTTGAGTGACATATGTTTCATGTCAGCTCCTTCCAGGGGTTCAAATGGGGTCATTTTGAGCCCATTTAAAACCACTGCCAGGTCCCATAAGGGCACCAGCGACCTGGAGACAGGGAGGAGCCTGCGCGCTCCCTTCATAGAACGGCAGACAAAAAGCCCACATGGCATGCAGCAATAGCAGCCAGGTACACCTTGATCGTGGAGAAAGCTCTGTGTTTTTCGATCAAGTCCTGTAGAAATGATAAAATCACCCCGACAGGACATTGAAAAGAGATGTGTCCTTCTTGAAGGCACCACTCCTCAAACACCCTCCACTTACAGTCGTAAAGAGACCTGGTGGAGGAAGCTCTCGCACTCTGAATAGTGTTTATCACCTTCTGAGGGAGTCCCACTGTATTCAGGTTGTACCACTCACGGGTCAGGCCCATAGTGCCCCGCGCTCTGGGCGTGGGTGAAGGATCGCCCCCCCCCGCCTGAGACAATCTGTCCCTGCGTGGTGGGGGCTGCCACGGCTGCCCGCACAACAGCTGATATATCTCCGCCAGCCCGTACGTTGCGGGCTAGGGCGGAAACATCAGAGTAAGTGTGTGGCGTTGCTCCTTGACTCTGGCCAGAGTTGGGGGTATCAGAGCCAGGGGTGGGAACGCGTACAGAGGACCCGGAGGTCAATCGTGTACGAGTGTGTCCCCGCCTAATGGTGCGTTTAAATCGTGCATTAAAGAGAACAGCTGTCATTGAGCATTTTTTCTTTATGCGAACAGATTTAACGCGGCTCTGCCGTAACGCACCCACAGCGGACTCACGATCCTGGGATGTGGAGTCCAGTCTGCATAGAGTGGTGCACCTCTGGACAGTAGTTCTGTCCCGCGGTGCATCACTCCCAGTACCTGTGTCGCTCTCAGAGAGAGGAGACGTCTGGCGCTCCAAGGGATCAGTTTGTGTGCCAGTGTGTGTGACTGGAGACAACGCAACCTCCCCTTGCGGTTCATACACAATATCGTGTTGTCTGTCCTCACGAGGACATGGTGTCCTCTGAGAGAAGGCAGGAAGCGTTTTAGGGTGGGGAACACCGCTAAAAGCTCCGGGTGATTTACGTGTGCCCGCTGGAGGTCTCTGCTCCAGAGACCCCTCACCGGGCGACCTTCGTAAATACCTTATCAGCCTGTCTGACATGCATCCGTGGTGACCACCTTCCGCGAAAGGACAGCACCCGTAGGCGCGTCCCGTACTAGAAAAGTCGGGTGTAGTGCCACTACGCATTACATAATAACCAATACTCTCGACGCGGGGTTTAGTTTTATTATGAGACCCATGTTGAGCAGGTGCTTTACGAGGACATTTGTCTGCGTAATCTGACTCCGCTCGGTGGGCATTATAGATAAAACCCTTCTTTCTAGGAGAGAGAGAACCTCTCTCTCCAGAATATGGGTTGACTCTCTCTGGGTTTGTGAAAACAGATAAAGTATAACTGTTTTGAGAAGCCCAGGCAGATGTCGTGAGTATCTCCTGCTGTATGCTCCTTAGAGCCAGCTGAGATGTCACGCTTACGGCTCCAGCCGGCACTGCGCATGCGCGTGACGGAGGTGCCCTTGAAGCCCCAGCCGGCACTGCGCGTGGTGCCTTCACAGACCCGTCACTAATGCCTTTGTTTTATGTTGAAACTTGTTGTGTGCCGTGTTGGTCAGGACTCCCTGGAAGAAGAGATCTTGTATCTCAATGGGACATTCCTGGATAAATAAAGGATAAATAAAATAAAATAAAATAATCCGCCTTTTGAGAGATACCGTAGCTGCTCTCAAAAGGGGAACAATTGGCGGGCTGTTTATTGGTTTTATTGATTTTCTTTTCATTTTTTTGAGCTGCACCCTCGGCCTGAAGCCTGGATGCGTCAGCGGCAAATGTTTTATAACAAAAGAATCAACCAATGTGTGCCATGTGTTTTTGCGGACTTGAGGATGGTGTTTAGGTATCTCTCGAGGCGGCGGGAACACATTCAGAGCCGGGGAATGAACTTCCAGCTCTGTCACAGAGGGGAGAAGGAGGGGCTGTCACGCCGCTCGCTTCTTCTTCCTCGACTGCTGGCCGACATTCTGGGTTGGCTGAGCTTGAGCTGCAGCCGGAACCGGAGATTTTCTAGGCCAGCTTGCCCTTGTCTTCAGCCTGGGCTGGGGACTCGGGGTGGGCTGCGACCTCTGCTTGTCCGGTGATTTAAACCGAGCAGAGTTCGAGGCAGCTTGGGTGAAGGACTGCTGCTGCGAAGGCAGCGGCTGGACCCTTCGCGGGAGGCAGAGGTGGAGGGCCTCGTCCTCCTTCTTCTTCGTCTCACACCTCCTTTGCATGGAGGCGAGAGCGGAGCCGAAAATTCCCTCGGAAACGATGGGCATATCCAGCACATCCTCCTTTTCTCGGTCAGGGAGGTTGGTGAGGTTGAGCCATCTCACTCTTTCCTGCACCACCATGATCCCCATTACCTTGCCCGTGGCCTGGACGGCGCAGCGTTGGACACGGAGGCAAATGTCCGTGACCGCTGCCATCTCGTCCAGAGTGGCTGCCCCCGGGTTACCCGACAGGTCCTCGCAGAGCTCCGATTGGTAAGCGGTTAGCAGCGAGGACACGTTCAGGGCCCTGGCGGACAACGCTGCAGCTTTATAGGACTTTTCAGTCATTGTGGACTGAAAGCGGTCCGACTTTGCTGGCAGCGTGGGGTTCCTGCTCGGTGACGGGCCCACCCTTGGTAGAAGGTGGGCCGCTACCAGCAGTTCCATGGGCGGTATGCGGAGCAGGCCGAGCTTCTCCATTCTGTCGCAGTCTAGGGAGGAGGCACCCTGGATTGGGACCTTGTTGCTGAAGGGCCGGTCTCTCCACGAGACCGACACCTCTACAACATCTCCGGGAAGACCGGAAGGAGTTGCCTCTTTTTTCCCGCTGCTTGGGGAAGATGTTTTCCCTCGTAGCGGGACCTGGAGGTCTCCTTGGCCATTTCAGGCCACGGGACGTTGAGTCTGGCCGCAGCGCGTTTGCACACGGCCTGCAGGTCCATGCTCAGACCGGGCGAAGCTGGTGTGCTATCGCCCGGGAGAGCAGCCCTCGCTCCAGGCTTTGCAGCCTGGGCCGATGACATGAAGGTGTCCTCTTCTTGTTCATCCGACTCGGACAGGAGGAACGCCAGGGCATCCTCCTCTTCGTCCTCCTCGTAGTCCAGCTCGAGGACATCCTCCGCAGGTGATACCATGATGAGGTCTAACCGGGAGCCCCAGCTTGGTGGAGCGCGGTAAACCGTTCCCGCGTGTCTTGCCGTTACCGGATCCCGGCCTGCCAGGGCGCGGGATTCCGGTTCTGTGGCCATCGCAGATAATGAGCCCCAGACCGACACGGCGAGGGGTTCACTCTCTGTGGCGGACACCCCCGTGTCTTGACTGCCGGCCGGCGGGTCCGTGGACATGGGGGGGGTCCTGTTCCGACAGGCTAGCTTGTCGTGCTAACCGTTGGCGGAGGCTCTTGACGGTGAAGCGGACACAATGTCCGCATGAGCCGGGGTTGTCGATTGCGCCTCAGTATGCTCCTTTATTCCTTTCCTCCTCCGTGGAGAAGAGAAAAGAAAAAACGTCCTCGCTACCGTGGTGTCGGTAGAGAGGGAGCGAGCTAGCAACAGGTGTGCTGCTAGCTTGAAAAATCGGACCTACCTTACTTTCTCGGGTAAGAGAAGGGCGAGGTAGACTTTAAATACTAACAGCGTTAGTACTACCGTCTTCCTGCGAAGCAGAAGGAGTAGCCGGCGAGCGCCCGTCGACCGAAATGGGTATTTGGGTTCAGTCTGTGGACAGTTAAGCTAGCCTGGCTACTGTAGAGATGTGCTCTGAAGTGAGAAGAGGTGTTTGAATGACGCATGCGTTGTGGCGCAAGCTACTTATTGGGGGTGAATTCCCTGACGCTGACGTCAAGATCACCAGCCAATCAGGATTGGCGTAATGAGATTGATGCTTCTGTTTGCTCTGCGATGAGGCGCATCCCATAGTGAGACATCGAACGGAGTGTTATGAATGAGAACTCGCAGAGACGGCATTTAACCCTTCACATTCCAACAGAAACTGAACAGGCAGATTCGAAGGATTTATTTCTTTGGAAATATTATTTTACATACAATTAAATCAAGTTATTTTGATAAAACTAATGAACAATATAACAATTTTTTTTTTTAATGTTTTCAAATATTATTTTTTAGAATATCTTAGGCCCTCACAGAGGGCCTAGAGGGCCCTGACGGCTCGCCACTGGTATTGATAATAGAAGACATGTTGGGGCCTGTTACTGTTCTTGTGTAGTGGTCATAAAGAGATCCTTTCATTAAAAGGCCCTATTGTGTTATATAGGTTTGTGTGCATGTAAATGGTCTGCAGAGGCTAAAATCCCAGAGACCTCCAGAGGGAGTTTCTCTCCCACACACTCACTCCCCTGCTTGAGAGGCCACCATTTGACTATTTTGTGTTTACTTCTGTAACATAGTGACGTCACTATGTAACACTCGCACTTCTATTGGCTAGCGCTCAAACACATTTTATGAGAAAAATAAAGACCTTTTTGAACATTAAAGCTTGTAAACATGTCACAGTAGAGGCACACAGTACATATATGAACCTGAAAATGAGCATAATAGGGCCCCTTTAAACAATTTCAACTGAAGGGCAGAGGACAAAATGCATAAAACGATTTTCTTGAATTAGGATAAAGTTAAACAAGTTAAACTAGCAAAAGCCTTTTCATCAGTCAGGCTACCATTAGTCTTTCTCTTAATGTCCCCGATTGCAGTTTAGACATTTTAGGAAAATGACAGAAGATGTGATCTGGGGGTGAAAACAAACCATCAAATTGTTACCATCTGACTCCAATTTGGATCTTGGCAAATAAACAAGTATTACTGCCATCAATTTCCCCTAAAAGGTGTTTGTAGTGGCCTTTCATGAGGTAGACGCAGCTGGAATACCAAGAAAGGGTACACTTGTCTTCTTTAAACATCGGGGTCAATTATGCTTCATTTAAGAGAAAGACAAAACAAACTAAACGTTCAGATGTTTCGTAAAAGACAACAGTTTTAAAGATTGGTGAGATAGACTATTGACAAATGATAGAAGACATGAGAGAAAGATTATTCCTCGTTTTGCACCTTAATTAGATGGAAAGTCACACTGTTTCCAAACTGATAGTCAGTTTGCTTGCCTGTGAAACCAAACAAACAGTAACACCTTGCAGAGCTGTTCTCAGAATCCAAACACAATTAAAATAATGAGAAGTGTGTTTTGTTTAGAAATATAACAATTTGTCAGACTATACAGGAAGATCTAAAGAAGGTGCACTTGTATTTGTTCCAACTAAACACAGAGATGTTGTTTGTGGGATGTCTACCTTCATCTCGATTACACCACACTGCTGCCATCTGCTGGCAGGAACATCAACAGCACCTTTAATATATAGTATAGAGTTTTATTGTTTATATTAAATCAGAAAGATAAGCACTATAACATACATTACAAACCAACAACATTTTATATCTCGGGGAAAAACAAATGACATTACAAATAAAAAGTAGTAACACTAGTGGACAAACAATTATTTAAATAACAGAACTGTACATTTTGCTAAAAAAAGGAATAGACAAAAAAACAAAACAGTGAGACTAAGAGACAGAAAAGGACAAAGCGCAGTTAGTACCAAACAGAGCTAAAGCTAAAGGGAGGGGATAACTAGCGGATACAGGTTACTGCTGGAATATGTCAATTCAAAATACAACATGTTAAGGCAGCAGAAGGCAGGCGTTCAGACAGCAGGGGAAAGAGGGAGGAAAAGAAAACACTTTCGACACAATTAACAGCAAAGTGGCTCCATCCCACTGTCTTAAGAGCTAACAAGAGAGCAGGTCAAAATGTATAATAGCTGAATATATAAACTCTTAGAAAACAACCCCAACACCCCTGAATGTCTTTCATACACTGGGAGAGCCCACAGTCCACTCAGTGCGACGCCTTCGGAACACAAACAGTGCCATGCACCATTTGTCCAAAATGATGCACAAGTTTTAAAATCCTCCTCCACGACATCCTTGTTCTCCGACTGTTGATCCGTTCGATGCCAGCAGGCGCTCTTCTTATCGATCGAAAGTCGACACACACTGTGGACACTGGACACATGTAATATTGTGATTTCTGGCTAATTTGATCCCCCACATTGTGAACACTGCATAATGCACAAGGCGCACCCGTTCAACAGGTTGCACTGAACTGAAAGGTTGCATAGCTAAGAGGAGCCAAAAAAAGGAGGGCATTTTTTGCTCCGAATCTTTTTCAGACACATAAAAGAAAGCGTTGTGATGTCATTTAAACAGGCACCAGGGGGCACTCAATGCCCTGAAGGCCCGGCTATTACATAATCAAATGTAAATATGAGCTCTGCACAAACACACATCACTATAGATCAAAGCCAAGGACATATATTATTTCTCAATAATGGCTTCATTCAACTTCTTTGGGTTATCAGGTAAAAACAAACAAACAAAAAAAGAGGATCCTACCAGTTTTTACAATATCAGTCGACACACTGTGAACCAATTAGTGCAAAAGAGGTTAAGTGCAATGTTACATGATGTCCGATGTCCACATGATGACTCTCTGAGTAACTGTTCAGATGGGGGGTGGGGGGTTCACTGCCACAACACGGGACAGGAAGCCGGATGCAAACAGCTATTTGTGGGCATCATGGATCCACAGCCCTTATTCACGACACTATTTAAAGTACAGTGAAAGCGCCATAACGAGTCAGTAAAAAATGTAAAATAAAACGTATGCAATGAATGTACATAAGTATTTAAAACAAGAGGGGAAAAAAGTTTTAAAAAAGATTTTCAAAGTTGAATTTGACGCTGTCCCAGTGCTGGAAACCACAGCCGGGGGGGGTATCCAACCAAATTGTAAGGAAAATATAGCATTTATTCATCGTAGAATTGTATCTCTTTATTAATTAGAAAATCTCTAAGTAATATTGACTTATTCAATCTCATCTTTTGTAAACAGTTTGCCCTTTTTGCTTCGAGTTTGAAATACATTCTAATCAGACTGCAATTGATATATATATATATATATTTATATATATTCAAATGTATAGATCTGTGGCAAACATTTGAAAAATAATCTGGTAACATATGCAAAGAAATACATTTATAAACAAGAATCTTTTTAGTCTTCATTTTTACCATGATTGTTCAGGAGCCTGAAGTAGTTTCTTTACTCCAGCTGTGAACGGCTCACTTCTCGTTTACAGGAGCCGCGAGGAAAGGAAAAGCATGTGTCGGCATTCCTGCTGCTCTTCGGCGTGGCGATGGGGTTGCTATGCTGCGTAACCATGGCGATGTGGTTGCCATGGCTTCAGGGGGGCTGTGAGCTGGCGATGAGAGAGCAGGAGAAGCGGGCATTGTTTCACGTGCTTCTTTTGAAGTGCAGAACTGGACCTGTTTCTGCTCCTGGCGCTGATTTGAATCCCAACTACTGCATCGACGCATCTCATTCAAAACACCGTCTTAGAGATGTGTGAGGGGGACTCTGCACCAAGCAGGAGTAAACAGTGTGTGTTCAAAAGTCTCCTCCTTAAAAGGTGTGTGTATACTTCACATTTGATGAATCTCAGTGGATGCATGCACTATGCATATAGAGATTGTTGGCATGCACATGTCAGATTTGTACACTCTTTACACTGCAAATCCACGTGTGTGTGTGTGTGTGTGTTCAGAGTCTGTCACTGCGGAAAGTATCCTCCACGGAGGGGTCCGGCAGCACCATGTCGGGGTCGCTGAGCATGCTCAGTCCGTCCAGGCCGAGGGGCTCGATGTGCAGCTCGTCCTCCAGCGGGAAGCAGCCCTCCGAGTCGAAACACTCGGGCACCGTGGAGAGCGCGCTGCTGATGTCCTTCGACAGGCTGGAGTCATCTGAGAGAGAGAAGCAGACGACGGTGGGTGAGAGGTTCCTGCAGTCGGGAAAACAATTCCTCTTGCCATGGCTCACACGGTCACACTGTCCTCATCATTAGACATCACAGCTGTTAAATAAATACAGCTAACACTCTTCTCCCTTTCAGACTGAACAGAGTATCCCTGTCTGTTCAGCCAAGGTTACACCCAAACATCAGTCACGCAGCCTTCATGAGGTATGAAGGTTCATCTTCCTCCTATTACAAATGCCGACTTCTATATATTTAAGTATTATATAAGCAAGCATAGACAGCTGAGTCGGTGCTTCTGCTAGCCGGTATTTACCGGACTTTGACAGGAAAGATGTGAAACCTGTCGTTTACTGACGGTTGTGCCGATTCTGGCTGGAGTGTTAATTGACAGCTGTTGCATAAACTTCACACGATCCACAACCTGCATGTTATAGATGCGCTTCGGCAGAAATAGCACTACAGACAGCGCGACGTGATTATGCAGGCGAACATTTCTCAATGATGATTTCAATGAAATATAAATAAACACGCCTTGATGATGTCATTCTTTCTAAAGCCTTTGTTTTTAAGCTGAATAATAAACAGATACTATTTAACCGGAGATGTCCCATCCCGGTTCATCTCACCGGTCATGTTGCCAAGCACCATTTCTTTCTAACTGAAACGCTGTTCTGAGTTTTTGAAGGGGACCCAGGTAAACATTAAAAACTATGGAGAACACTACAAGACACAATGTCATAAAACACAACGAGGACAAAACAAACAACTTCATAAACTTAATAACTAAGACAAAAATCATAAAATGTATATTTATCACAGGTTTTAACTAGATGCAATCAATCAAACAATGATACATCTCTAAAGAGAGGAATCAGTTTCAAGAAACACACATGACACTTATACTTGCGTCTCGTGACACTTTCATGCTGGAAAAAAGAGTAATATCATTATTAAAAATGCTCATCTGACTGGAGACAATTCATTGCAAACTGTCTACAGCTACCCTTTTTATTTGTAACCAGAGACCATCTTCGCTGTTCCTAATCATAATCGTCAGATGAATATTAAAATGTCCTCGCTCGTTGTTTTGTTTCATTAAACGGATCAGTACTAGCAATCATCAACATCTGTTTTCGTAAACAAGAAATAATAATCTGTACTTACCTACCTAACTTACTTCCCTAACCTGCCTGCATAAAATGGAAACCCAATTTTAAAGCAATAACATGGTAAACATTGGATTTCTGCCCAGAACAATCATCTAACCCCCCGTCAAATTGTGTTTTTGTGTCTGTTTCCCCTCCTTCACACAATACTCATTTTCTTTCCGTTATAAACAAACAAAAACAATCCTCTTTCGCTCCCAGGATGCACCTTTAGTGGCCTATGAGGGACACACAGAAAATAACCCCCCCCCGCTAGGTCTTACCAGTGAGGATGATGTTGGGCAGGCCTCCGCTGCAGTTAGAGTACAACATGTTGGACCTCATGTGCATGGGGTCCTGCAGGCTCCCGTGGCTGCCCCCCAGCCCAGAGAGGGCAGCCTGGGAGTAGTAGAGCAGGGAGGAGGAGGGGTCAAAGCAAGACCCCCCCGCCGTGGAGCTCATCGCGCTCTCCAACAGAGAGAACTGGTCGAACTAGACGGCAGATGGCAGAGAGGAAATGGCAAACGAGAGAAAGTGCAGAGAATCAGCGAGCCGAGTTCACATTGGCAGGAAATCTGTTTCCACAGTGCATAGACAACATATTCATATTAAAACTGAAGGCAGTGACACATTCGGTTCTTAATTATCTTATTAAATGTGATTATTAGATATCGTGTGGGCTAAATATCATGAAATCCATTCTAAAGAGTCTTTTATTCTGAAAAGCGTCTGTTTAAAACAAGGTATTTTGTTTTAACTTCTTTGTGTATTAGAAGTCGTTTTTGCTTCAAAGGGGCCCTTTCATGGTAATGTTCTGGTTGCATAATTGTATTTTGTATCTCGCCTGTGTCTACATGCTTTAATGTTCTCATACTGCCCGTGCTGCTGCACCTCTTTTCACCCTCTGCCTGAAAAAGACAGGGTGCTTCAGTGTGCTGTTGGCTAGTAAAGTAAGTGGTGTGTGCGCACACGTGTGTGTGTGTTAACCTGTACCTGATAAGGGTTGGACTTGGTCTGGCGATTGAACTGCTGCTCCATGAAGGGGTCGTTGAAGAAGGCTGACATGTTGTTGAGCTGTCAGAAAAGACGATAGTCAAACGTAAGCCGAACTCTGAACTCAGAATGATATACTGCTGTGCAGAATATTATCTTTTTCAGGGTGTGTGTGTGTGTGTGTGCGCATGCATGGACAGCAAACTCACACACACCCTGACACTCTTCAAAGCACTTACTTGGCTCGTGTTGAAGTCCAGAGGGATGTTCTGAAGAGAGGAAAGAGGCTGTTGCTGCTGCTGCTGCTGCTGCTGCTGTTGTTGATGTTGTTGCTGCTGTTGTTGTTGTTGATGTTGCTGCTGCTGTTGTTGTTGTTGATGTTGCTGTTGTTGTTGCTGCTGCTGCTGCTGTTGTTGCTGCTGCTGCTGCTGCTGGTGGCATTGTCGGCCCTGGTCCACTGCATGCTGGGATTGCTGGTAAAGCGGATAGGGTGGGGGCGGCTCCCTTGGCATGTTGCTGGTATCCAGAGGAACTCCCTACACAGGACAGATCATTCCAGCAGGAGTCAGTGAAGACTAACTTAAACTTCACTCAAGAGTTGAAGTTTATTTATTCTGATTGTAGTGTCATTACTCAACAACACTCAACCCATCAAATCAGGGGGGAAACCATGGCACCAGGAACTTTTGCTTTAACGTCCGACTACATTGTATACAAAGAGTTTTAGTAATGATGACATTAGGCCATGAGGACAGTCCGAGCCCGATACTGTCAATCAACATAGTTTCAACACAACATCCCATCAAAACCTATACATTTTTCTCATTCTATTCAGTTTTATAGCTTTGTACATTTCTATTTCAAATTCTGTGCCTTACAATATAGATATACCCTCTTGTTATTAAGGTAATGTGAAGGTATGTGTACCTGTGTGATGGGGGACAGCGAGGGGGACATGGTGGGAGACAGCTGCTTGGCCAGACCCCTGCGCTGCTCGGTCCCTGGAGACAATGTCAGAGGGCTGATGGGTGCTGTCCGTCGCCGGGGGGAGTTGCTGGACATGCGCAAGGACGAATTGATGGAGGGATTGCTGAGCGACGACTGCAGCTGGCAGTTGCTGAGGGACGCCTGGATCGAGGGATTGCTCAGAGAGGAGGAGAGACCTGCAGGGGCAGGAGAGGCAGGGGCACATCCATCAGACAAAGAAAGTATTGTGCTGTGTCTAAATGTGGGTACCTCCCTTAGTACACTGCATGTCTTGCACTGAGAACACTTATGCATGGTGTGAATCCTGACTGTTACTGTTGTCTCAAATTGCACACGGCTGCTGTCTCTCTGTCAATAATTGCTAGCTAGCTACTAGCTAGTAACATCATCGTTCTTGGTAGCTAATCATTTAACTCCTCGATTACCCGATATAATGAATTCTGGTTTCTTTGTGACGCCAGTTGCTTGAATTGTAAAATAAACCTAGATGTATCGCTTTTATTTGTATAGTGCTGCATTTACAGGAGTGCAACCTGACTGGTGGCTTTATTTCCATTACGCAGACACAATCCAATGGAAGAATCTCCTTTTTTTTGTTGAGGGACTTGGAACGGGTCGACCTGTAAAAATACGTCATCATTGCACCACTGTTTTGAGTGCACCTCTTATAGTGCACTGCATTCAGCCATACTTTGTAATGGTATTCACGTTTGGAACTCAAAACAGCAGATGCGAGTACAGATGTGCGCAGATTGAGACACAGCATCAGAGAGTAGATGCACATTAGGATGAATGTAACGAGGCAGCACTGAATCTGGAGCAGATATGGGCCCTCGGAAACCAGGAAGAACATGTGGAAGTTATGATGTGGCGTGAAGTCTATTTTCCAGAATACTCTCCAGGCCTGCCACCCAAAACACTACACTTTATTGTGTGTCTGGGGAGGGAGAGAAACGGTGGAGAGAAGAGGGGAGGAAAATGAGAAGACAGAGGGGATCTGAGGGGAAAGAAAAGAGCTGATTGTAGCGAGCCGGAACAGGGTCAGAGTTCTTGTGGTTCTTTGGGGCTCCGCCAAGCTGAACTGTGTCCGGCATGGGAGCCCGACCACACATCCACTCACAGAACACAGAGAGGAAAGACTGAGAGGGAGCAGCGGTGGGTGTGATCGGATCAGGCGGCAGAGTTCACAGTGAGGAGACAGAGGCATCATTCAATGAGCTGTCCATAATGTCTGCTGGGCTGGCAGAGGAGGAAACCTGGAACCTGCTCAAAGCAGCAGTGATTCACAACTTTGAATGTGAAGCTGAAGCAGACTTTCACAATATTGAACCTACAAAGAAAAGAATCCCCAAGGATACTAACTCACTGACAGGCCCAGAGTTTGTAATCTCGACAGTCAGTAGGGGCGTATGTTAAATGACTATTTTCCACTGCATTTTACCAGCTTGACTCGCTTTTGGTACCAGGTTTCTTGATTTTGTTTTCTACTGCAGGTCCTCCCCCTCAATGTAGGTGGTATTTTCAACTGATATTCACAGCAATGCTGCGCGAAACTGCTCTGACATCTTCTTTAACACGACACAGCTATGGATCTTTTCGACGGAAACCAAACTGAGCAATGTCTCTAGACACAATCCAACTCTAGAGACCAACTCTGATCGATTTCTGTTGGTGCAGGTCCGGTCCAGTACTAGCTTAAACAGAATGAATTGTCGTCATACCAATTGAAACAGAATTTGTCAATATGACCATTCTGGCCAATTAAAAAGCAACCATGGCCGGCCTCTGGTGGCATAGCGCTAACAACGGCGTCACAGTATTTAATCTGACGGTAGCTGCCAAGTCAAGTCTGATCTGGTCCCGTCTGGTCCAGTGTTTGGCTTGATTTGATGCTGGATTGTCCCTTTTTTTTAAACCAGCCAGACCCTTGTCTATAGTTGGTCAGTTGACTATGGTGTGGTTTAGCTGGCCAGGACATGAGTACAAAATTGCAGCTACTAATGATGGAAGCGTGTCTTTTTATAAATGGCGGATTTATGTGACTCTGCTGCTCATGTTCTACTGCGCAGATGTAAAAATGAAAGACAAAATGCAAAAACAAAGGTGGGGGCGGAAGTTATGTAATCAGTGTATGTGAGTACTGCAATAGAGTACTGCGACAAGCCTAGCCTGCGTAGAACCTTAAATACAATACAACTTTATTTATAAAGCATTTAAACCTCCAGACCAAAGTGCTGTACAGGCAAATAGATAAAACAAAGCATACAAAAAAGTAACACAGCTCAGCTCACTCACCATAAAACAAGTACAAGTAAAAACAAAAAAACAATTTAAATGCAAAAAAGCAACACTCTGAAAGATGTTGAAACGCCAAATGTTAAAACGCTAAGGAGAAGAGGTGGGTTTTAAGAAGCGATTTAAAAGCAGGCAGTGTGGAGGCCCGTCTGATCTCCAAGGGCGCTAGAGCGTAAGGTAGGGTAGGTAAGAATGGAGAAACCAGCTCGAGTGCGCTAGAATTTGAAAGTACGCTGTCGAAAAAAAGTATGCCCCCTCCTTCAGACTTTCTTACAGAGCCCCTCCTCCAACACACACTAACGCGCACGAGATAAGTTTGTGCACGAGATGGAAGGCTGACAGGCAGGTAGGCCATCCAGTTATTTTAGCCGGGCCGGCTAAAATAACTGGTCGTGCTTTTTACAGTACTACGGCTTCCACAGATGAAATTTGTTTATGGATTTATTGTCAAAGCATTTAATGTATTCATTGTTATCTGGATGTTAAGAGCATTCCATGGAATATAACCAAAAGTGTTTCTGAAGTGAATTACCTACCCTACCTTTAAGTGAGAGGACTCCAAAAAAGTATTAGGGAAATGTTCAACTTTTGCCACAAAAAATATTGTCTCCAAGCCAGTCAAGAAGTGCTCTACCAAGCTGTGGAAATGCGGCACAAGTAAATTCAGATAACACAAGGAATGACGGACAGACTATCATTATAGTTGTGTTGCTCGGCAACCACCGAAATCTTGCAAGATGACACATTCTTGTAACCCTAACTCCTATTGATTGACAGTTTGCTAAGGAAACAGACGGGGAAATAATGGTGGGCTGGAGAGGAGACAGAAAAACACCTCAGCAGAGAAGAATGGAGTTTATATGAGCAATGTGAACATCAGGTGAGCTTTTATTCCGAACAGCTCTGAAAGCATTCTTTCATACTTTTAGTAGATAGTGCTTTATTTGTTTAAGAGTTACATAAGTCCAACAGGGTGTAAAGCATGCACATAAACACAAAAAACGTGCTTCACCCACCCTGCGAGTTGCCGATGCCGAGGTGCATCATGGCGGCCGGCAGGTTTCCGGTGCTGCTGCCCCCGCTGAGGTTGGGGTACCCTCCATTGTCCTCCGGGTCCAGAGGGGTGGAGAGAGGGGAGGCGAAGTGCAGGTTGCTGAGGTCGGGCAGGGAGCCCCCGGTGTTTAACAAACCCTGGTATTGGGACAGACCCGGGTTCTGCTCCGGGGACGGGAATATGCTGCGAATGCAAATAGAAAACGTTTGTGACTCATCAGTAAATCACTAAATTCATGTAAATATATTGCTCATAACTGAATGCAGATGCCATTTCAGATTGACAAGACGTTTCTTTGACTCCCATCCACTTGTTCTTGTTTTTCCCACCCACTCCCCATTTACTCCAATATTTCTCTAACTTCCATTTGTGCTCATATGCCGCATTAGCAGCATATGAGCAGCGACAGTGACTCATTGTTGTTTGTACCCACAGAAACTGGCACAACACAAAACAATGAACAAACACTTTCGTCCAAAAACACACAAACAGTGTCCCTCTCTGTCAGAAAAACTGACAACATGAAATAAAGAGGCCCAGTAGCTGTACTGTGTTGCTCTCTGTTTATTATTAACTCGAAACAAAGCCTGACCATCTACTGCTGCTGCTGCTGGAGAGCTAATGAATTGCTAGTAAAAATGGAGACGTCTGTTTACCTCTAAATCATGCCATGACACCGGAGGGCGTTTGCACTGGGAAAACAAAGCCTTTGGAATCTGATTGTAATGACTCTGTTCCTCTTATTTCAAAAGGGTTGGAGTTCTAAAGAGGAACACAGACATCCTGTTTGGCGAGGTGGGAATGTGCGGCATCTCATCTCTATGATTCCATTGTTTCTTGTGACGAGCTACAGTGATCTGCCGCCCATGTGGCATTGTAACATCACACTGCTGGTGATGATCTTGAAACAGTTGGGTAAAAAGATAAAGGTTTACTTATGAATAAGATAAAAAGCTCCTTCCCATTGACTTACTTTATTCCAGGCACTTCACATGATTTCGGCCTTGATGACAGGGACTGGACCTGAAACAGAAACACATAAAATACAATTAGATCAAATGAAATTAAACATTAACACAACATTTTAATCCTTGGACTATTATTTTCAGCAATGAAAAAAGAACAACTGACAAGGTGACCATGGAGCCCGGCTCGAAGCAGAGTATGTGGCCACATACTGAATAAACCGCAGACTCGACAAATTATTTTATTAACTTAAAAAGTATTGCTTCCCTAAAAAAAAAAAAAACTTGGTTCCACAGTGTACCAACAGCTGAACTGTGGTAACAACAACTTAAAAAAAAATGAAGGCAGCTCTGATCGCTGTTTTCTGTAACTGTCCAACCTTGTTCGCAGTTTTTTTTCCCAACCTCTTTCCTTCTCTCCCTTGATCCTCCTAAGCAACAGTCATCATTTTGTTAGCAGCTGTGTGTTATCAAGTATTAACAACCTCTGAAATGTCCAAATTGACGAATCAGAATCGAGTATTGAACTAAGCCATGTAATAATATAGTATAGTATGTAAGGGGGTCAAAACACTGAATAGTTCCAAGACATTGACAAAGAAACCGTTTTTTAATGTGTTTAAGTCATGTCATGGCTGATACCTGAACTGCTAAACATGGTCTATATGGGCACCGATTCTCTGTGATAGATCAGGCTATTGAAGTATAATCAAATAATAAAACATTGCACATTTCCAAAATAATGTCCTTCCTTCCCTCAGGATTGGTTGAGCAAAAAACAGTAATGTCCAAATCAAAAAGACATTAATACTTGGAAATGAAAATAAGCACTGACAGGCCAATGTTTTGTTTCATCAAATGTGGAATATAACAGTGCACAAAAAGAGGGTTTGTGCTTTTTCTCGTCTAGTTTGACGATTTCACCATGAGGCTTTGACATGGGGCTGCTGACATTCCTGATGATTGAAGTGTCTGTCCTGCTGACTGAATATCTATTTGTTCTCATGCAGAAAGACTGGTCCAACTTGTAGCCTGACATGTGTCAAGAATTTACTGTGTCACAATTACCTATCAATGTGTCCATTCTTAAAAATGGATGGATGGAAATATCAATACATTTCACACATTGTGTGTTTTGTGATACAATAACACTATCGACCTGTGTGCATGTTTCCTGAAATCGGATTTAAACGAAAAAAGGTAATCTATCCCCTTTACTCGGACATAATGCAAGACCCCTGTTGGGGTTCCACAAGGTTCCATTCTTGGACCATTACTGTTTTCTCTGTACATTAATGACTTGCCTAATGTATGTCCTGAGTTGAATGTGCAAATGCATGCCGATGATGCGGTCATCGTTGTACATGGGAAGAACACTGAAATGATCTCATCCTGTCTCTCAAATGCATTGGACAAGGTTCAACACTTGCTGAACAACATTTGCTTACAGTAAAATGCAAAAAAAAACAGTATGCATGATGTTCAGTAAACGACCAGTCAAAATCGAAGGATCCAACGTGTTTTTAAACGGAGCAGAAATAGAACTAGTCCCCCACTCCAAGTATCTTGGAGTTAGGGCTGGGCGATTTTTTCGGTTTTAACGATTAATTTGCATTTTTACTTTCCTACGGTTTGTGAAATGGCTGAACCGAAAAATCGCGATTTTAAAACATTTCTAGACTCCGCAGATTTGTTTTGCTTTAAGGGACTCCGTAGTAGCTTACTCTCTCACTTTCCAGAACGCGCACAAAACTCAGCCACATTGCCTGTGACTCCCGGATCTGCAGCTCTGCCCGATCTGCTGTTGTTATGCTGTGTTCGTTATTCTCGCGTCCAGGAGAGAAGCTTTAAAAAGGAGACTAAATGGAGTCTCTGCTAAGGTTCAAATGGTGCTTTAATTAAAAAAGGCGCGGGTATGGATGCAGTCAGAAAAACAGCTGTGTTCTGGCTCTCGTGAGCGAAGGGAAGAGAGCGAGCTCCACCTCTCCAGCTGTTATATTTCCTCTGCTGGCTCCTCCCTATGTGCCGGTTGGCGCTGCTGGGGGCCGGCCCTCCACGTCTCCAATGTTCGTTGTTGAGCATAACAGAGGAATCAGACACTGTACATTCAATATATAACTAATATATAACTACACACATATATGTCTGTAAACAAACGTATTCAAATAAACTGTACCTTCATTTAATATTCAGCAATAATAATATCTCAACGTCTATAGTTGTAGTGTTGAAATCAGTAGGTTTCGGTGTGCAACACTCCGTCTCATATCGCTACTAAATTCACCTCTATAGTAAATGGCATATTAGCCACATGCTAAATGCTAACCGGAGATGAAGGATTTTCAGAATAAAAGCTTAACAACTGGTTGTGCACAAGAACTTCTGGTTTTTCAGTATAAAACAGCATTTAAACTGACGGTATGTTTAAGGTACTTTATGCCATCAAAAACATTGATTTTAATTTCTAACACTGTGCGCATGTGCAGAGCTGCAGATCGGGTAGTCACATAGCCTACTACAATCACATTCACCGCGCCACCGACAGACGTACCATCAAAATGTCCACGAACACAGATGAAGAACTCATTCCTAAAAAAGGTGCTACTTCAGTTGTATGGAAGTGGTTCGGGTACAAGCAGTCAGACATAGAACAAACAACTGTTCTGTGTAAGGTCTGTAGAAAGACGATCGCAGCAAAACATGGGAACACAACCAACTTATTCCAGCACCTGCGACAGAGACATGCAGTGGAATGGCAGGAGTGTGTAGCACTAAGAGATGCAGATGCTAGCTCAAGCCACAAAGTGCCTGCAAAAAAGCAGGTAACCTTGGCAGCAGCATTTTCAACAGTCATTCCTTACGACAAGAAAGGGCCCCGGTGGCAGGCGATCACAGATGTTATTTTGTTTGAGGGTATTTTTTTATTATTCATTTCATTATCATTATTTATGTGTTGTATTTCATTTTACAAGTTTTTCAGGGATGGCCTACAAGAGATTTTTTTCTCAGTTTGATTTAAAAAAAATCATTGCACATTAATGACAGCCAAGTGCCGTGGTGCTGTTTTTATTTAATTTTTTTTATTCTTGAACAACTGATTTGTTCACATAGGCCTAGACTACTTGGTAATCTCATTTATTTTTATTGTGTTAATAAAGAAAATATGTATTTAAATGTTGCCTTGGTCTGGTTTGTTTAGAAAAAAATAGGAAAAAAATCGAGGTTTAAATCGAAAATTGTCCATTAGTTAGGAAAAAAAAGAAAAAGAAACACATTAAGAAAGTATCCAATACCATTAAATTCAACTTGCAAAATGTTATGAAGTCAGTGTGCATCTTGACCGGGTGCCGACATTACCTATTGATGCAGCAACCACTGTAAGTACTATTCGTGTTTAATTAGACTTCTCTATTTCAGTTATTCTACTCTGTATAATTGTTCTGTAGTTATTGTAGCTAAATCGGCGCTTTTGAGAGATTTTAAATCTCAGATCTGATCACGTGAACCTGTTAAACAGGGCTCAGTAGGCAATCAAGCGTGCATTAAAATAGGCACGGCCTCTCAGCTGTCGCCCATCAGCTGTAGAGAGTTAACTAATTAGAGGGGCGTGGCACCACAGCTGTGTGAACTCAGCAATCAGGCGTCCATTTAGGTAGCTCTTTCCTTCAGCGTCAGACAGCCGAAGACGGACAAAGACATTGGAGTCCTGCGGGAGTCTCTAAGACTGACAAAGACATTGGAGTCCTGCGGGAGTCTCTAAGACTGACAAAGACATTGGAGTCCTGCGGGAGTCACGAGGGTGGCAAAGAGGAGGCAAATCCTACTTTGATTGAGCTAAGCATCGCTGGCGTTTTATTTTTATTTTCTTTAGCTTTCTAGCCCCTCATGCTATAATCATGTGTATTTTCTCCATTCCTGTTCATGTGTCTTCTCGCAATTATCACTGGCCCCGTGTATCTCTTAATCGCTATAACCGGCCTGCTCTCGTCTATCCCACGTGCTCCACTGAGATCCAACATCTAGTTTCAGGCGGCCTGTGGAACTGCCAGTCAGCTGTTCCTAAGGCTGACTTCATCTCTGGCTACGCCTCCCTGCAGTCCCTGGATTTCCTTGCTCTCACTGAGACCTGGATTACTCCATTCAACACATCCACCCCAGCAGCTCTCTCCACAGCATATTCCTTCTCCCATACACCCAGACCCACTGGCAGAGGAGGGGGCACTGGTCTCCTGCTCTCTCCCAAATGGAGCTTTTCCCTCTTCAAGCTACCTAACTTCACTCCTTCCACCTTTGAATTCCATGCCGTCACAGTAACCCATCCTATACAATTAACCATTGTTGTTCTCTACCGTCCACAAGGTGCCTTGGGGGACTTCTTGGAGGAATTGGATAATCTCCTATCACACATCCCTGAATCTGGCCCTCCCGCTGTACCTCTCGGAGACTTCAACCTCCAGACGGGGAAGATAGACGAACTAACATCTCTGTTAACCGCCTTTGCTTTCTCACTGTCTCCGTCCCCACCAACTCATAAAGCTGGCAATGTCCTTGATCTCATATTCTCAAGGAACTGCGCTACTTCTAACCTCTCTGTAAACCCGCTCCACACATCCGATCACTTCTTCATTTCGCTCTTCTTTTTCTGACTCACCTTTACTCACCGCTGGGTCACCAGACCCTCTTTCCACCGGCACACTAACCTCCTTTTCCCCTCTCTCTCCAAGTGAGGTTCTTACCCTCATTACCTCTACCCGCCCCACCACCTGTCCTCTGGACCCTATCCCTTCAAACCTCCTTCAGACTATCGCTCCAGATATTCTACCGTTTCTCACCCATTTCATCAACACTTCTCTAACTTCTGGTCACTTTCCAAACAGTCTCAAGGAGGCAAGAGTAAACCCTCTCCTAAAGAAACCCACTCTCAACCCGTCTGATGTTATAAACTACAGGCCTGTCTCTCTCCTCCCGTTCCCGTCTAAAACACTTGAACGCGCTGTCTTTAAACAACTCTCCTGTTATCTCCATCAGAACAACCTTCTGGATCCGCACCAGTCTGGTTTCAAGGCAGGTCACTCCACATAAACTGCCCTCATTGCTGTCACTGAGGAACTGCACACTGCCAAAGCAGCCTCCCTCTCCTCTGTCCTCATCCTGTTGGACCTGTCTGCTGCATTCGACACGGTGAATCATCAGATCCTCCTTCGCACTCTCCAAGAACTTGGAGTTTCAGGCTCTGCACTTTCCCTCCTCACCTCATACCTCAAAGACCGTACCTACAGGGTAACTTGGAGAGGGTCCGAGTCCGACCCTTGTCAATTAACTACAGGGGTCCCTCAGGGCTCTGTTCTTGGTCCCCTCCTCTTCTCCCTGTACACAAACTCGCTCGGATCTGTCATTAGCCCGCATGGTTTTTCATAACACTGCTGACGACACCCAATTAATTCTGTCCTTTCCCCGCTCAGAGACCCAGGTCGTCGCACGCATCTCTGCTTGTTTAGCTGACATCTCTCAGTGGATGTCCGCTCATCATCTCAAGCTCAACAAAACTGAACTGCTTTTCCTTCCGGGAAAAGATTGTCCCACTCTTGACCTGACTATCAACATCGGCCCCTCTGTTGTTTCCCCGACCCAGACTGCAAGGAATCTGGGTGTGATCCTAGATAACAACCTGTCCTTCACTGCAAACATCGCTGCTACAACCCGCTGCTGCAGATACACGCTTTACAACATCAGGAAGATACGTCCCCAGCTGACCCAGAAAGCGACGCAGGTTCGGTTCCAGGCTCTCGTCACCTCACGCCTAGACTACTGCAACTCCCTCCTGGCTGGTCTACCTGCATGTGCCATCCGACCTCTGCAGCTCATTCAGAATGCAGCGGCTCGTCTGGTCTTCAACCTTCCTACATTTTCCCACACCACGCCGCTCCCTTTATTGGCTTACGGTAACTGCCAGAATTCACTTCAAGACACTGGTACTTGCGTACCATGCTGCGAATGGATCTGGGCCTTCCTACATCCAGGACATGGTTAAACTGTACACCCCAGCGCGTGCTCTACGCTCTGCATCAGCCAAACGACTCGCTGCACCCTCGCTGCGAGGGGGACCCAAGTTCCCATCAGCAAAAACACGTGGGTTTGCTATCCTGGCTCCAAAATGGTGGAATGAGCTCCCCATTGACATCAGAAAGCTTACACACCTTCCGGCGCAGACTGAAAACTCATCTCTTTCGACTCCACCTCGAGCGATAGAATTACTAACAAAGAACTGCTAACAGAGCACTTATATACTAATAAAGGACTGGCTTATCCAGTTGAGTAGCACTTGAAATACTTGGCTCTATGAAACCTGATGTACTTATATGATTCTGTTTTCTTCAAGGTTGTGTCTTCCTGGTCGAATGTACTTATTGTAAGTCGCTTTGGATAAAAGCGTCAGCTAAATGCAATGTAATGTAATGTTAAACAAATCCTTTCTTTACTGTCAATGCTGCAAAGTCATATCTCCACTGTATGATTCTATCCCACATTGAATACTGTACTATTGTTTTACAAACAGGTCGTTTGCTTGTGCCACAAACCTGAAACCCATAGAACAGCTGTACAAGAGAGCTATCAAGGTTTTTGACAGAAAGCCAAATTCATACCACAACTCCTTGAAAAACACAATTTCTTGAGTTTTGACCATTTAAAGTCTTTTAAAAGTGTGTGCTTTATTTATAAATGTTTACATGGACTGGCCCCCCCTCCCTTAGGGGAATTCATCCACAAAAAACACACTGGACGCTGCACTAGGTCAGAAACCAGAGGAGACTGTGAGGTCCACCGGCACAGACGGACCACTTTCGGACAAAATGTCCTCTCCATTAAAGGCAGCTCATTGTGGAATAGCCTCCCAACTGAGATACGGGATTGTCCCACTCTCAATAGTTTTAAAGGACAACTTAAAGAATGGTTGAGAAACAAACAGACGTGTAATCACAGCTAAATGCACTTTAATACAGAGGTCTCTCCTCTTGCACTTTATGTAGCACTTTTATCTTATCTTGCACTTTATATGTCGTAGCTGCTACATTGTACTGCCATGTGGTAAATGCTTGTATGCTGCTCATGCTCTTTCTGCATATCATGTATTTATTTTTGCTATGTAAATAAATGTCATGTTCTTATATGTTGTATGTGACGGACTATGGATGGAAATGAGCTCAAAGCTAAAATCTGGCTCATTTACACTTGTAAGCATTATTTTTGTTTTAAAGTGTTCATCAATGTGCACTGTCCCAGTTCACAAACGATTAAATGAAATGAAAATGTAACCACTGTATTATAATACATATAATACAACCAAATTATTGTTAATACCCAGTCCTAATCTGAAAATACATAAACTGTCTGATTCCAGTCATTGTGAGCACAGAAAGCACCATCAGATGGAGGAAGTAGCAAGTGGAGTGAGTCTCACCTTCTTAGCCTCCCACAGCTGCTTGGGAAGGGGCTTACTGACACCTATTAGGTTCTCCTCGTTATTCAGCGTGGGGAAGGAGAAGACTGCAGAGACGAAGAAAGTACACTTAAATTAAACTTATTCTACAGACAAACGTACGTAAATCATCTCTTCATTACCGACGGAATGCTCAACTCACCGTTTCCGGAGCTGTCCACCTCCGCCTCAATCACACTGGCTGCATTCCAGCCTTCACGAGACAAACAAACAAACAACAAAAAGGAGAGGGGGCGGGATGATCGATGGAGAAATAAAGAAAGGACTTAGAAACAAAAACACATGAACATTAAAGGATATTTCAAAGTTAAACATCTGTTTGAATTATCCCGGCATGTCTGGCACAATGATGTGTCGCTCAGGCCCTTTGGAATACACACTGCAATTACTGTGTGGCTTCATAAACACAACAGCTGGACATCTGGCATCATGTTATCAGTCACAGAGACGAGGAGAGGGAGGAGGGGCGCTGGGTGGGGGGTTTATAGACTGATGAGAAATAAAGAGAGGGCCATTGTTTTTATGGGACCACAAAGAGCCTCTTTTTCCTTCCTTTTCACTGTAGAACTGATCCCAGAAACATTTGTCTTTCCTTCCTTTTAACTTGTCTCTGTTCGTGTCCAACTCTTGTGTTTAGCAACAACACTTCCTCTGCACTCTGTTACTTATTAGAGAAATATTTTGTTGTTTCTCTCGATATTTAAGACTCCTCATCGCTCATTCTCTTGCATGAGCTTTTGAACCGTTGCCCAGCCATTCCTCCTCATTCCACGCTCTCATTCTCTCTGAGGCTCATTCATTTTGAGAGGCTGATGGAGCAGATGGGATAATGAGGCGATACAAATAGTCTGGCATCGTTTCATCTCTCCCTCAAAAGGTGTTTTTTCTGCGAAGCTCGCCGAGGCGCAACTGGAACGGAAACGGGACAACTGGGACGGAAAACGACTTTCCAATTTGCAGAAAACCCAACGAAAAGTCTGATTTACATTAAAAAGTACACTTAAAATAACATTTGACAATTGACATGTCATGTCACTTGTTAGACGCTTTTATCCAAAGCGACTTACATACTCAATACTGTGAGCAATCCCCACAGGAGCCATTTGGGGAGAAGTGTCTTGCCCAGGGACACAACGACATGCTGACTGCAGTGGGGTTTGAACCTGTGAGTGTTTCTACTCCGACAGTGTGACTCAGCTGTAATTCCTAGTTAGATGCTTCTTTAATCAGCCGGGGTTTAACACCACTCGAAACCCGGCGAAACCTTTAGAGGTGTCAACGAGGCCCCGGGTACACGGCTCTCTGCACTCATGCGAGTAAGGCGGCACTGCTCGTTCCCCAACATGAGCCAGTGTGGTGTCACGGCCTCTTTTGGAGCTGAGGATATACAGCCCCGTATAGCTATGTGTAGTATGTGCTGCTGGACTATATACAGCAGGCTGCAGAAAGATTGAGCTGAATACAACGTGATCCTCCACAGGCAGCTCCTGTCAGGAAACATAATCATCCACACTTTAACTATAATGGCTCTGCACAAGAGGAGAACTGAAACAAAAACTCCATTGTTAATGTATTAGTCAATCAGCAAATAATGTATTGGAAACTACTTTGATATTAAAGAGGACATATTCTGCTCATTTTCAGGTTCATGTGTGTATTTAGTGCCTCTGCTGTGAAATGTCTCCATGGTTTAATTTTCAAAAAGGTCTTTATGTCTCTCATACTGCTGCAGCACCTCTTGTCTGAAACTAATGTGTAATATATGCAGTAAGTCGGACAATAAAAAAAATTTGGCATTGTAGAAAGACATTAGAGAATTTAGCAAACTTTATCTAACTTACTACTAACTAATATAACATTTATAATAAAAATGTATTGCTACCAAAAATGTCATGTTTGTGTACCAATACAATACACTCCAAAACATAATTGCAATATATTTAAAATCAAAATAATATTGTATAATGGGGCCTCTAACAGTTTTCTTAGTGTTCTGTGAAAGTAAACTAAATATCTCCTGGCTGGATGATGATGGCGATAAAGAAAATAATCTGTTGATTACCCAATAATCAAAATAACCGTGTTCCGCTTACCCAAGAGTATTATGATACATGGGTCACTAACAGAGCAATCCTAAACATGAATACACACACAGACTATTTCCAACTGGGTGTGAGCCATTTAAAGCACAACAGACCGCGTGTTGTAATTTGAAATAGCCACACTGGGTTTGTATGTGAAGCTCATTCTTGGCCCTGATCTTAAGGCAATATCCTGTTTAAACCTGTTGGCTAAACACAGAGAAAAGTGCTGTGCTGCAGGAGCCCTCCTCTCATCCACTCCACAGCTCATCAGCGCTCAGATCAGACAAAGTGCCAAAAACACATCGACGCTGGGATGGAAACAGCTCGGGAGGAAGGCAGAGAGGCATGGAGGAATTATTTGACTTAGAGTTAGATCCCTTTCTTTGGACCAATTACAATCCAAGAGTATAAATTGAACATTTTAAGCCGGCAGATTGTGATTTGAGTAAATGAGCCCAGATTGGCTTACAGGCCTCATGCTGGCTGCATGGACTGTGCTCTCTGTTAATAAATGACCTGCAGAACAGAAACGCAAACATCATAAACTAGCATGATTACTATGACATGAGCCCAGTATAGGAGCAGCCTGCGTACTGCGTGAGACGGAGAGGCTGTCTGCTAGAAAAACATGTTGCCTCTGTGCTGCGATGACATAGAGCTCTGCAGAGTAGAATGCACTGAATGAGTGTTTGTGGTGACGTCTCAATACATAAGTGGATGTTAATTACAATCTCCGGGCTGTTTTTAAGATTTTTAAAAGAGACTGCATAGCCTTGTTATAATTGATTTTAAGCGAGGGAAACTAGCAGCTTTGTTAGAAGGGAAGCCATAACAACAAATGACTTTTAAAAGGAGATATTATGCTCAGTTTTAGGTTAATATTTATATTTTGTCTCTCCTGTGACGTGTCTACCTGCTTCAATGTTCAAAAAGCTCTTTATTTTGCTCATACAGCCTGTGCTGCAGCACCGCTTTTCACCCTCTGTCTGAAACCAGAGCCCAGCCTACTCTGATTGGTTAGCTGGCCTGCTCTGTTGTGATCTCGTCAACAGCTTAGAGATGCCCCGCCCCCCCTTAGCGCTAGCCAATAGAAGCGCGAGTCTTACATAGTGATGTCACTATGTTATGGAAGTAAACAAAGAGTCCAATGGAGGTTTTCAGGCAGGGAGGGGGTTATGTTAAACGAGTCCTAACCAAAACATTCAACTTAAGTAACAATAAACAAACAAAAATCCTGATGGAAGGGGTCACAGTTTGTTATTCTATTTCTCCAGTGGAGACTATTTTGAAGAGAATATATAGAATCAATTTGAAAGGTCTATTGAGGGACTTTAAAGTGTGTGCGTGTGTTTTCTCTCACCATTGCGCAGGGAGGGACCTCGACCCATCTGCTGGTTCATGCCAAAGGGGTCCTGAGGGTTTGGGTTCATAGCGCTTGTATGGAGAGCCGAATCTGAGTTGGTTCTGTGTAGGATGAAGAGGAGGAGGAAAAATAAGGAAAATTATGCAAAGTGTTCCAGCACCTTGGACAGAGGCAGATGATTCCTCAGGGCCGCGGAGTTAGTGAGTCACTCTGCTTCCTGCTCTGCCTCCACACACGCTGCATTCATCCCACTGACCTTACTCATAAACATCATCACAGCGCCGCACTAAATGTTTATCTGTCTGAGATGTAAACAAGTTTGGCTCAGTGATGAAATAATGATCAAAGGTTTGTAATGCCTAATTATATCAATTCAGGGTATAGAACAAACTAATGCTGCCAGACGATAAGTCTAAAACTATTTTGATAATCGATAAATGTATTGTTTAGGTAACGCAGAAATATG
Source organism: Pseudochaenichthys georgianus (assembly GCF_902827115.2). Taxonomy (NCBI): domain Eukaryota; kingdom Metazoa; phylum Chordata; class Actinopteri; order Perciformes; family Channichthyidae; genus Pseudochaenichthys; species Pseudochaenichthys georgianus. The sequence continues at coordinate 16,744,250 of NC_047505.1, forward strand.
GATATCCCTGCTTTTCTCATTGTATAAAATATTAACTTACATTTATTTGGGTTTTGAAATGAAAGACAATTAAAGACATCACCTTTGACTTTAACTGAGAAGCTGGAATGAACAGTATATATATATATACATATAATGTATGTCAACTATCTTTCAGTAAGATCATTTTCACACTGCTTTCCCTTGGGATTTGACACATACTGTTTCCACAATGACAAGTTATATGTCCTGTGAATACCTTTTTTCTGAAATATGAATTGGCAGCTATAAAATATAAATTGAAATCAGGGCTTTTTACTTCTGATATGAGCAAGTTCACTTATCACTTGTGCACAGACATGCATGGGACTACCCACACAAATCCCAGCGTCTTTGCACTCCAGCTGCGAGCTTTCTCTAGCGCTCTCAATTAAGCCCCGATGGCTCCTTTCATGAGTCATTCCTACGTTTCTTCTAGGGGGTGAATTGTTGTAATCACACTTAAGATTGATCCATCCTAATTTGATGCTTTTAGAGCTGCCCAGTTTGGTTTTATTCCGTCAATTATGGAAGACAGCATAGATAAAAAGAAAAAAACAAAGTTTAAAGATTAAAAAAATACAGTATTTAAAAAAAATAAAAATATGTTGGTTGTCTCAGGAAACTAAAAGGTGTCTGATGTCATTAAGCCACATCAATAGGTGATTTGTGTAAAGTTATTCAAAATATGGATGGAAACTCATCATATTCCAATGATGGAAATATTCTTATAATGGAATACATTTGCCATGTTTTACATTATAAAGCAAAGTCCCAACAAGGTCACTATCCAAACCTATGAAGCAACTGCATTCCTATTTTATATTTTACAGTATGCACATATTAATTAAGTGATGAGTTTTTGTAGACTAAAGTGGTCATCTTTATGAAACGCTAATGTATTAGGATGTTGTTTTTATTTGCAGTCTTACAGCAAGTTGTGAAAGCAAAGTCATTATAACTTACGTGTTTTACCTAAAATAACATGTTTAAACATAGTTGGTGTGGAAAAAAAAGTCAAGCAAAGTATTGAATTTAGACATTGAATGAATCGTCAATTAGAAGATTTGTTTCCTTTCTCTTAAAGGGCCAGTGTGTAGAATTCAGGAAGATCTATTAGCAAAATAAGAATAAAATATCCATGACAATGTTTTTGGAAGTACATCTAATACATTCAATGTATTAGAAAGTGTTTTTGATTAGCTAAGAACCAGCCTGTTATATTTACATAGAGAGGGAACTCTTCTTTACGGAGTTCCATGTTTCTACAGTAGCCCAGAATGGACAAAGCAGACTCTGGCTTCAGATAAGGCCTTTACATTTTTTACTTTACTTGAAGCTCACTGTAGTTCTTTGGGAACGCTAGCCGGTACTTGAGTTTTGTTTTGCCTAAAGTAGTGTGGTGGTTACAAAAGCATATAAACCCACCCGGTGGTTGGTTATCGCAGTATTGTAAAGGCTCATTGGAGGGGTATTCAGTTGGTGGCAATCTTCAATTGCAATGCTAGATGGTGCCACATCCTACATACTGTCCCTTAAAATCATACATTTAAAATGTTGTCATTTTCTCGAGATAAGTTTCAAAAACACAGAAAGATGTGAAAATAAGCAAATGTGAATTAGAAGCCTTGATGTTAGAGCCGGAAGGAGCCATGAGTCCTAAAGCTGGGTTAGTAAGAGGTTAGCTCATATTTCAGAAACTGTCGAAGACTAAAGGAGAAAAGATGATTAATAAACAAACCATAACAGTTTTTAGCTGAGATGTGCTGCCTTCTTTTTTCAGTGCTTTAAAGGAAGAAAGGATGGGATTACTGAGATGTTACAAATCAGACAGAGATTTACAAAGGATTGAAACCAGGGCGCGATGTAACCAAGAGAGATTGCAAAAAGACAAAGAACAGAATTGTTGGCGTCTGTGTGAGCAAGGGATAAAGCCGTGAAGATAGACTGAGGGAAAAAAGGAAACGGTGAGAGAGAGAAAGGAAGGGGGGGGGCGTCAAGGGTCACCTGTTGAGTTGTGATATTAATCTAAACCCAGGCCGTTTTTCCTCAGTCCATGGCTGCTGTTCCCTTTAAAAGAGACGGAGGAAAAAGATGACAGAAATTTATTGGATGAAAGTAGAGACCCTTGGCTACTGCCATTAAGTTTGTGAAAAAGAGAGAATAAATTGGTTAAAAAGTACAAAAAGCCCATGTTGGCGCATGTTGAAAGAAAGAAAGACCCTGGAGAATACTCAGATACAGCACAATACCTTTGTACATTGAGCAAAAACGGAATAAAGACAAAAGAAAATTAGAGCAGAGCGAAGACTCGAAACCCGCTTTGTAAACCTTGAGCTATAAACACTTGATCTGAAGGGTCATTGTCAAAGGCTGAAACCATGGAGTGGGAACAGTGGCTAAGTGGATTTTTCTGAAGCGTTCAGCAAAAAGGCTCTTCATTGCTCCATCAACGGGTAGAACTAGTCCTGTAAAAGTAAAAATGGTCTAAAAAACCCCACAATTATCCTGCTTATCAGCTTCGAGAATGACAAGGTGGTTTCTTCGCCCAAAGAGTTAAATGACATCGGGCCTAAATCAAATTGTCAGTTTGTTACAACTCCTTATGTCAAATGAGTATTCGTCACTTATTTTGGTTATGATAACATTGTACTGAAAACAATTGTAAAGATCTGGGAACACAATGACATCTCTAGAAAGACAGACTGGGAAGAAACACAAAAGGTCAGACGATAAGACAAAAAAGACAAAAGTTTTGCCAGATAATCAAAACTACTTGATGTGAAAACATTTTCTCATCTTGACATCATTTTTGTGAAAATACCCCAGATCTCAGCAAATAACTTATAACGTATAATGTTCTCATTACTGATAAGTATGCTACAATTTGGCCCATTTCTCCCACATTTGTGAACGTAACCTATTGCCTTTAATTACCCATCAGGCAGCGCTGTACAATAGAACAACTTCTAACTTGTGCACAAATAAATCTTCCATGCTAACGATCATACATTTATATGATTTGTTTAAATTAATGTATTTTGAAATCTGTTTTCCTCTTCTTCATATATATATTATATTAGACAAGACAACTTGAGCCAAATCAATGGGAGTTCTATTTCATCCCTACTGACCGCCAGAGGCGGTGCTTTAAGCACTGGATATGTCCATCGCGCGCATGCGCAGGTCGAGTACCAATACCAACAAAGTCACCTGTGACCCCACGTGACACCGGCTATATCTGCAGGTGTCATCAGAGGATCTGTTCCTTTCATCTTCTCGCTGCGCGAGAGGACCGTGGCTACATTCTTGTAGCCTACAGCGTTCGGTTTGAACGTTTGATCTGAGGGATTTCTCTGCATACAGCTGGAGGCGTGCAGCTTCGCGACTGATCCAGTCGGAGCCGCGGGTTGTTGACTCGTCCTCCAGGAGCTGTGGCCGGCTGCGCAGAGCTTCGACGGACATGTTTGTGTCAACTTTGTTGGTGATGGCTGTGTCCCTGCACCCTCTCCCAGCTAAGTTGTCCTGATTGCTGGCTTTATTGTTTGGCTTAGACTTTCTGGTGACGACAGTGTTCCCGCTTCCTCTCCCATAAAGTTGCCCTTAGTGTGCTATTGTGTACTTTTTTGCATAGCTGATTGTGGCAGCGTTATCATTAGCATTTTGAGTTTCCAGCTTTAGCTGCGTTTCTCGTTTAATTTAGCTAGCAGTAGCGTGGCTCAGCCTAACTATATCAATGTTATTTACTGCTCCTAGCAATAGGATGGGTTGAATGCAGAGAACAATCTTCACTATATGCGCGGTGTGCTCTGCATTGGCGGATTTAGGATCGTAGGAGATCCGGGGATTAGCCCAGAATTTGGGGGCTGCATAAAGCAGACTCTTCACGCTAACGAAGGATCACTTCTTCTTCAGGGCAGGGAAGGCTAAGCAGTATGCAGGCTACTGTCCCGCAGCTTCTGCCTCTCTGCTAGACTCCGGTACTGCACATTACTCACGAGACGTGAATAATTGCTTCAAGTGAAACATTCGGGGCTTTTCAGAAAACATCCGGGTTTGAGTCCAAGTAGTGCTTGAGGATGCCATGTCGCTAGCGGCTTCGGCTAAACCTCTTCAATTAAGAGGTGGAGGACGAGGCCCCGCTCACTCCCGAGGAGGCTTCTCACTCCTCTGCTTAGAGCTCTCTGCAGGGCATGGAGGACTCCTCCATGGCGGCCATTATTCGTGCGGCCCTGGCACGCTTGCAGCTTCAGGTTCCGCAGGCCAACTCGGCGCAGGCTAGCCCTGCCCCGGTCACTCTCACTGTTCCTCCTTCAGAGGGGTACCTGAGGGAGCTCCATGCATGCTGGAGAGACACCAGGGCCCTCTGCTGCCATGCAGGATCCGGCGAGGGTGGGGCTGGGTTGTATGCCATCCATTGACCCTGCCATCGCCTGATGCCCTCGGCCGCAGTGCAGGGTCACAGACTAACCGCTCTGTAAGGCCTACGACGCAGCGGCACGCATGGGTCGTATCGGGAACTCCCTCTCCCATCTGATGCTGGCTGTCTCTACCTCTCTGCAGCAAGCTCCGGCTGAGCCGTCTTTGCTGGGCCTCAGTGATGCATCACTGCAAGCCTTTGCCCTAATGTCTAGGGAATTGGGAGTTATGTCCTTATTGGTGCAGACTCAATGCCAGGTTTGGCTTGCTCAGCCACCACTGTCAGAGACATGTCCTCCGTAGTGTGCCAGTCAAGCCAGGGGAGCTGTTTGGGACAGCTGCCCCGGAGGCACTGGAGCGTGCTGCCCAAGCTAGGCGGACCAGGCAGCAGCTCTCGGGTCTTCAGAGGCCTGTGTCCACTCCCAGTAGGTCCAGGGGCCCCTCTAGCAGCCGCACTCAGCCACCAGCTTACAGCAGCTTGCCAGGCTGGGCAAGATGGTGCCTTACATTCAATTGGCTCTTGGGCAGACTGACGGCTGGCTCAGCTGTTGTGCCCTTAGGCCTGCAGTCACTGTGCCCTATGCAAATGTGGCTGAACAGCCTTCACTTGGACGCCAAGTGGCACAGGCACAGAAGAGTCAGGGTTTCTCAGCGGTGCCTGCACTCTCGGTCCCGCTGGAGGGACAGGGCCTATCTTTTAATGGGCGTGCCCAGGGGCACCATCCCATCCCGCCGGGAGACTGTCACTGCAGATGCAGGTCTCTCAGAGTGGGGTGCAGTGTGGCAGGGCAGGACTGTCCAGGGTCAGTGGTCTGCCCAGGAGGGTGCACGCCATGTCAAGGTGCTAGAGCTTCGGGCTGTGCAGCTTGCACTCACGCACTTTTTACCCCAACTGGGGGGCAAGCATGGGCTTGTTCCTTTGGTCAACATGTCTACTGTTGCCCAGACTGCAGTCCCTTCTAGATAGTGGACGTTCTCACTCCACCTTTGAGAGTTTATGTGGCTGCTATTTCTTCCCGACATGTTCGGGTCGACGGCGCCATAGTGGGGTGCCACAGGTCGATGTCCCTCTTCCTGAGAGGGGCTTTACATCAGCGTCCCCCTAGCACCCTGAGGGCTCCAGCTTTGGACCTGCCCCTGCTGCTCAATGCCCCATCATCCCCTCCCTTCGAGCCCCTGGCCCAGGTGGGGCTTAAGTGGCTGCCCACGAAGGCAGAATTCCTGCTTGCCATAACCTCAGGAAAGCGAGTTGGGGAGTTGCATGCCCTCTCCGTGAGCGATACATGCCTGAGGTGGGACTCCGATGGCTCAGGGGTTGCCCTTTGGGCAAAGGTGGTGTTCCTGCCCAAGGTGCTTCCACAAACCCACTTCAATCAGCCTGTCCACCTGGTCCGCTTTGACATTCAGGAGAACGGCATGTCGGAGTTGCCGTGCCCTGTGGGTGCCCTAAGGGCGTATATTGATGCTACTGCCTGTATATGGCAGTCGGAGCAGCTCTTCGTTTGCCATAGCGGCACTAGAAGAGGTTGTGCTCTCTAATCAGCGGCTACCCCACTGGGTTGTCGATACCATCTCATATGCCTATGGGGCCAGTGGCCGCCCCCTGCCATCAGGGTTGAGATGCCACTCTCCAAGGAGCATCTCAACATCTTGGGCTGCTTTGAGAGGGGTGCCCCTGGAGACCATCTGCGCCGCAGCGTCGTGGGCGTCTTCTGGCACATTCTCCACGTTTTAATCGGGTTAATGTCGCCACTCCCCATCCTTTGGGCGTGGTCCTTTTGCTACTTCCAGTAGTGAGCAAGGGTTTGGATTCTTCATGACATTGTTGGTATAAGTCATCCAGTGCTTAAAGCACCGCCTCTGGCGGTCAGTTGGGACGAAATAGAACGATAGTTACGTCTGTAACTACGGTCTATGAGTCCCGGATGACCGACAGAGTATCCTGTCACTCAGAATTCTTGTGTGCTTGCGAGAAGATTCTGGGAACAGATCCTCTGACGACACCGGCAGATATAGCCGGTGTCACAGGTGACTTTGTTGGTATTGGTACTCGACCTGCGCATGCGCGCGATGGACAAATCCAGTGCTTAAAGCACCGCCTCTGGCGGTCATCCGGGACTCATAGAACCGTAGTTACAGACGTAACTATTGTTTCTACATGTGCAACAAAGTATCTGGCTGTTACTTTTTGAAGTTGAATAATTCCCTTCAATGTCATTAACTTTATCGAAATCATAAAAATCGGAGTACGAGTTTATTAAATATCTCTAGCCATCATGCAACAAAAAGGGATGATGAGCACGCTTTCCAACTGCCTAGCGAAAGCCAAGTGGCAGAACAGAAGAAAAAAGAGCATCATGTATCACACAGCATAATAACCATTAATACACATAGAATATTAAACATATAACCTCAAATGAAATAATGAAGGCATTGAAAATAGACTATACAGTCACTCTTAAAATGGGTTTAATACATAAAGGAGCAATTATTAACTACAACCTCTGATCCCGTCGCCTTTCAGGTTGTAATAATCCATAATTATGATTGAAAGACTTTCACTTTTGATCGATAATGTATGAAATGATTCCTCTTTCAAATTAAAAAACAAGTTTATATGCAATAAATCCTACCCATTCTAGGTTCAATATATTCAGCCTCACTTGTTCAGGTCTGATAAGTAGCTTAAGGGGGCTGACGTTTGCAAACTTCAGATGTGACTATGAGGCTTCTCTACTTGTGCTCTCCAACTATTTTATTTGTAATTTACATTTAAGTTACACTATTGTCCCCTGTGGCCACAGTTGCTGTTAATCAGTAGTATTTAAAAACCTTTGAAAAGGCTTTTTATAGCCCGGGACATGATGGATGCCCCAGTAAAACAAGGCTATTATTAAAGTCTGAATAGTTCAACATGGTGCAACATTAAAGCCTGTAGGTCTCCAGTCACACTACAGGGGGCCATGTCGGGCATGGCAGAGTCCTTCCATTCACTGGGACGTTTAATGAGCTGTAGACCCACTACAATACCTCCACATGTGTCACAACACCTGGTTTAGCCACTACGCGTGTCACTGACAGTAGGGTGTAGTGTATTACGCTTATATTTAGATATAAGGAATGCAGACAAGCTGTGGCACTCCACCCATTCAATAAAAAGCCCTCTGACAGATTGACAAGTTCATTTAGATTTTGTCTGTTACTGCCATTCATTTTACTGCTGGTTTATCTCATGTTGAGAATGTGTATTATGTTTAATGAAAACATATGAAACTAATTTAGGATAATGGTGAGTAAGAAGTACATAGCAAGGAGGCTAAGCTTCTTTAAATCAAGTTTAAAAACCTTAGGGCTAGAGAGAAGTTGCTTTTAGCAAACTTCAACAATGGCTTTTTGTCGTAGGCCATCCATAAGACCACCTGCTGTATATGGGGGGATAAAAGCCCCCGGAGAATAATCACACTGCATTTCCCAAAGAGGACATTTTTGAGACCATTTATACAGAGCGATCTCCAGGGAGTGTGTTCGGAGCTTTCATCCCGAGAGAGGCTGGTACAGGAATAGCAGGCATTACTGGGTGAATAAGAGAAAGAGGGCGTGGGAGTGTATCAAAGCTTTGACCCTGAAACAGCTGGTCTCTGAAAGGACACATACTGGGATATACTTAGGACTGATGCGGGAGGAGCCCAGGAACCAGAAATCCCATTTGATAAATTGTCTTCCGAGAGTACAGTAATTTTCTTGGACCCGTCAGATTTCCTTACAAGCTTGTGGATATGAAAAAAAGCAATGGCTTGTTGACACACTACAGATGGATTAAGTTGGGAAATCATTACTTATATTTCAGAAAAAAAGGGGGGGGGAAATCCAAATCCAGAGGGATGATCAAATCTGTTGACCGGTCAGCTGGTCATCGAGCGGTTAAAAGGCTATGCGAACCGCTCTGTGTGTCTACATTTCTTGTCATGCCCAGCGATAACTTAGCACTGACCCACTCCATTCTCAGCTCTGATCTAAACGAGGCTCGTCAGCTTGGCATGACTACTTCATCAAAAAACACAGCAGTACATATATAATGAATTTGTCATTTCTGTCCGCCCGGATGATTTCTTTTTGCCAATCGTCAGTGGTTGAGAGGCTGAATCCACAGCAGGAGACTGATCACTGTTTAGGTGATGAAGAACTGAAACAGTTAAAGGTCCCTGTGGCTCCTCTCCAGAGCTGTAATGTAGTGCAGATGTGCTTGGCGTTGTAAACACTTTCCGCCCCACTCTCCCTCGAGACGGACAAGCTGGGGATCTGCCTTTCAAGAGCTTAACGACCATTTCCATGGATGGATTTTATGTTGAGGCACTGACCAGGAAAATGTTTTGTCTTTTTCTCATGTAAAACCGTGTAACAGAACATTTTCTTTAATGGAATTTCCCAGTAGTAGGAAGAAGAACCTCCCTGAGCCAGACTCTAATCCAGTTCCCATTTCAACTCAAACAGAGCATTATGTCTCCTTAAAACCAACATGTTCCGTACATTTCAAGAGAGCTGGTGGTGGTTTGAAGGGAGTTGTGAAGCAGTAATCATGCTCTGGTGTGGACCAAAACAAACGGTCCAACACAGATTGAGAGAGATGGTACCATTTCAAAGCGATCCCTAGGGCGGTCCAATAGCAGTGAGAACATAATCCGACCTAATTGTAGGAAGTGAACTAAACCAGCATAGTTGGCAGCATATCTTGTATGAATAAGTGGATCAACACATTTTTGCCAACCTTGAACCAGAGGCGTTTGTTCCGAACACTTTCAATTTGTGTTTGCTGGGAACATCAAAGCTGTTATACTACAAACATAGAGTATCATGTTGGTTGGTTTGGGTTTTCTTTGCACATTTTTTAATTTTCCACCGCAACATTTCTGACCAAAAAAAGACTTTTGTGAGTACATTTCCAGTCTGGGCTTCATAATAAACGACCCTGGGGTTTTTATTTTTTTTATTTGGTCCACCTTTAAACAAAACCAAACAGTATCATTTGAATCTAATTCGACTATGGCTTGTGAAAGCACCCTTAGAGTAAAACACAGATTGTGCAAAAGCAAACCTTTAAGGGGCGGCAGTGGTTTAGTCTGTAGGGGATTGGACTTTGGACCGAAGGGTCGCCGGTTCACTTCCCGATCGGACCAAAAAATACGGAGTGTTGACTTGTACTGGAGAGGAGCCAGTTCACCTCCTGGGCCACTGCCGAAGTGCCCTTGAGCAAGGCACCTAACCCCCAACTGCTTACTGCTCCGCTCTGACCTCTCAACTGCATGTGCACTAACTGTGTATTTGTGCATGTTGTAAAAAGTGTGTACTGTATTACCTGTATAAAATCGAGTGGATTAATAAAGGTCCATCTTCTTCTTATTGTTATTTCCACTTATACAGCCTACATTTCAAGGAACCTCTTGCTAAATACTCCGAATGAAATACTATCAATAATGATAACATTTGTGAAATTACGAGGTTACATTGGAAACATGACCCGACAAGTCACGTAATCTTGGTTCCACAAATTTGATAAAAGTTTCAAAGTTGAGAGTTCAGCTTAGACCCAGTGGTGTAGCCTGGACATCTGGTAGTTTTGAAGCTATCATAATTAAAACAGTTACTACTAATACAATTTGAATGTCAAAATTGCCATCAACATTCTGTTCTGGGTGTAGAATAATGGTGCTGCAATAGTACGGTATTATGGTGCCACACCATTGTTTAATTATTTAGAGAAAATCCTGGGTTGCCTTTCTATCTGACCTTTCCATTAGAATGTTCTGCAAAACTTTTTCGGGGATATAGTTCGTTTACAATTAAACTAAACAGTCTACGAACTGGGGTCGGTCGCTTCAAAACATCAATGAAGAAGTGGGGCCTGGCAGACAGTGCTGCATGCGAGTGCGGTGACCCTGAACAGAATGCCGAACATATAATAACCACCTGCCCTTTATATAGACCACCCTCGGAAGCCAGCCTCTTCGACGTAGGACCAGAGATGCGGGCATGGCTACACGACACCGAGTTGGACCTCTGATGTTACACGAAAGAAGAAGAAGATCTAACTGTGATTTCTGTTCTGCTCAGGGATGAGGAACATGTCTTCTGTATGTGCCTGAAGTTCCTTCTTACAAGTTATATCCTTCTACTTTTGTGTAAAAATTATTTGCACCTTCTTGATCCATTTTACTCTCTGGAGCCCAGAGTCTGTAAATCACCCATGAGCCATAAAAGTCTAATTCACTTATGACATCCTGCCAGATCCCTCAACTGCAGGAAGGTTTACTAGCCAGATTTTTTTTACATGGCAGCAATAAGCTACTAGAAATAAGAACGCATAGACAAGAGCACCCATGTTTGTCTTGGCAAGAAACATCCAGATCATATCAAAATGTTCTTTCAAAGTAAGCTTGTTACACCTCAAGCTTGGGGTTAATACATATTGTTATCGATATTAAAAAGCACTCCAAAACACAATGTAACTATTTATTGTGTAAAACTCGCATATGGTAAGATTGGTAGAAGTTAAGCAGTTCTCCAAGCTTTCTGATTCATCTGTTCCGACACAGCCAGTTTTCGCCAGGGGAAAGTAGTTTATCTTTGCCTGCCTTCTATCTATCTACTGCTGAGGGGGAAATGTATCCGTGTTCCACACTGTGACAACAATCTGTTGCAGGTTGGAGCAGGAGGCGATGCTCGGCCTGCAGAGACTTGACAGAGATGATGCCAATCACTAATACAAGGCTATCTGTATGGAATGGTGGACAACAATCAAAGGGAGTGAAATAGTAGAGATAAATGCTTTGCCATTTACAAGGTGGCATGAAAAATATTATTTTCACAAATCGAAAAAGGCCGGGAGAATTTGATTGTAGTACTGTTATTTTCACAGTGACCACGAATGGGAACCAATAGAAAATAAATGTTAGAATTGCTTTGGTCCATCCCTTTACAGCATATAACAAAAACACAAAGGTACCTTCATGACGGAAAATGTAATTATTCAATAAAAAAAGTAATTGGTTGTTTTCCATATTATGTTGTCGAGGTACCACAATGCTCAAACTGTCATTGAGAAACACAATGCGGAACAGAGCCGTGCCGCGCAAATAAAACATCTGCATTCATTGCTTTGTGCCACATGGCGGTCCCAGAAACACACCCACTCTGATAACACGACGTTTGTCAGCCAACCTGTTTTGTGATGTCAACAATGACGACAGGGCGTGGGCTTTATTCATTTCTACAGTACAAGCTGTTGTGGTTCGCTCAACACGGAGCATGTCGAATGTCTGTCTCTGCACTTTGGAAGAAGAGGAGGCAGGGTGACTGGCAGCCGGCCAAAGCCAGCACACTAAACACAAGTGTGGAGAAGGAGCATGAGTGAATGGGGAGGAGCTCGGCTGAGCCTTTTTAACAGAGGGCCATAATTCACCCTCTTGTAAACACTGAAGAAAAGTCGCCTACAATACACTGACTGCTCAACGTACACACAACCAGATCTGGACAAATGAAGCTCAAATCAAGGCCAGCTAGCAGTGTAGGATTGTTTCACAGAAGGTACCTTTATTTAATATGTGCTAGGCTGGAGATTCTGGGAAGTTGTGCTGTGACAACATACAATCCCTTAACAGTAGGTTGGCGGCTCTTGGGCATGACCTTTAAAGCAAAAGGCTATCTGTCAAACATCTGTAGGTTGTCTCAGCCTTCCCAGGGCTAGCACAGCACTTGTGCACAAATAATAAAGGTTAACAGCTCCGCCCGTCGCCCTGCCCCAGTTCTGCCCTGGACATTCAGTCATCGATATATACATTTCTGTTTGATCCAGACGGCTGGAGCCTAGATGTAGAAAGACACTACTAGTAGGCACAGAGAGGCTTGATACAGGAAACAGGGTGGCAAAAGGAAACCCTTCCTGTTGTAAAACAATATAATTAGAGGAAGAAGAGAAGACAAATTCAGAAAGCAGTTTAACAGATGTGCCACTCACCTTCTCCAGTTGTTGTCCAGAGGGGGGGACAGGTAGACGGCTCCGTACGGAGAGCTCTCTATGTGGGTTTGAGTTAAGGGAATTATAGGCACAGAAACATGTGATAGTAAGTTCAATTTTATAAAGATCTCAAGTATTATTATTACATATTACCACCAAAGACGAAATGGAGGACAAATTGAATAAAACACATTTGCAATAAGACTTGAAACTCTTAAGTGTAAAGGCATTTGAGGTCTGATTCTAAATGATAATGTGTTTTAACTACAGTTCTAAGCTCAACTTGACATGACATCTTAAGACGGTGAGAGTCCAAGGTGCGAAAAGAAAGCATTCATATTGCGAGCACATTCTCATCAAAGCCCCATAACGATGATGGACAAGCGTGAACAATGGAGCTGCCTTTTTCAAATATGTGATGAAACAAAGACAGCATTATTTGATTTACTACAGAATGTAGAAGCAGAGTTCCTGACATTGTCTGAAGAAGGGCAGGACTTCAGAAGGGTGGGGTTTTGATTTGCCGACAATTTTAGTGTTTGCGAGTGTAGCTCCTCTGCTCTGCACATAGTCTCCTCCCTGGGTGGTTCAGGGAGGGGTGTTTAAAATGGTGACTGATCAACAACAACGAATTAAAGGTCCCACGTCATGGCCATTTCTACTGATCATAATTCCATTGTTGAGGTCTACTAGAATATATTTATATTGTTCAATGTTCCAAACTCACATTGGCTTCTCATACAGCATCTCTGTATAGCGTGTGTACAGTATTCACTCTGTCCTAAGCGGCTTGTTGGTGCTCCTGCCCCCCCCCCCCTCCCTGTGAGCCCACTGTGCTCTGATGAGTCTACCACTATGGTTCTATCACCGCTACAGCGGAACATCAGTGATTATGTGTTACCATGGCGTTAGCAACCAGAACATGACACCAGTAATGACAAACAGATGAGAATTCTGCGTGGGGTCTGGGTGCCGTGTTGGCGGGACTTTGCGCAGCTCACTGCTGCGAGGAGCGGACAGTGTGAGATGGGTTCATTTCCTGCTTGCTGCGTGGAGACAGCGAGGCATCGCGAATGGACGCGGGAAGGGGGGGGTGCTGAGGGGGCTGCAGCACCCCCATCTGCGAGGCTCCACTAGCCCCCGCAACCTTCATAACACACAAGGGGACGGGTAATAACCGGAAAAGCATGACATGGGACCTTTAAAGCTTTGAGATTGGGTACCACTCAAGGACAAACACTGTTCTACGCAGCATCTGTTGGGCCTTGGACAACATATTATCAGTAGAAGTGAGACAGAATGACAGAGACTGGAGCCATGCTATCAACACTTACACTAATTTGATGATAAGTCCCTTTTAAAATATTATAAACAAATACAATTCAGGGGAAAGGACAGTATTGTTGTCTCTCCAGGCTCAGAGGAGGAACAATCCGGCTGTTTCACATGCTCTTAGCATTATTCAACAACTCTATTAGTGGGGTCAACCCTTAACTGTAGATGGAGCACAGAAGTTGTGTAAAATTAGGATATAATTCAAACTTCACCCTCGATTTCTTGTCAAATTAAAGCAACACTCAATTTTCTAAATCTGGCACTGTTAAATGAGAGCCAGAAATTGCTCTACAATTTTGTATTTAAAGAAGTTGCTTTTCTCCCCGTTATTATCAATCAAAATTCTCTTTTTCCCCCATTTGTGTTTATTTTCCTTCCTTTCTCCGACAAAAGGCTTTTATTAATAATCTAACATAAATCAAACTTTTAAAATGTTGTCTAAACACAAGCAGCTGTTTAAGGATTTCGCCAACACAGATTATAATATAATAAAAACGCAATTCAATCAGGATATATATTTAATTACAATTATTAAACAACACTAGGAATCTGACCAGGTTTTCTCTGCGACATAATCTGTGCTATCGATACCTTCTGGTTTGCACAAAAGAATACATTTGTGGCGTTCAAACAGATACAAAGACCTATTTCTGATAGCATTATTTTGTCTTAGTGGAAACTAAGAGCAATGACAGCAGAAGTGGTTAAGAGATGGATTCGGACCATAAAGCTACTGTATATATTATGCAAGACCGCCAAAGATCCGACCACTTATTTGAAGTCGCTTTGGACAAAAGCGTCAGCTAAGTGAAATGTAATGGTATATTTATCGCACAGCCTTGAAATCAGTATTTATAGCTTGGAACGTGTTTCTGAATCCTCTTTCAGTATGAAGAACGTCAAAGAAGAACCTGTTCTTTACTCCTATTACAATAACAGAGATTAATTTCTGATGGCCTTTGATCAGTTTTTAAAGTATCTTCAAGACTCAAAACTAATGGAGGGCAACAAAAGTCTATACAGAAATAAAAAGTCATTTTTTTCTGAATAGCCACTAACCAGTTTTTAACCATCTCCCCTTGTTTGTGTGTTCTTTTAACACTGGCTTTCTTTACCACATAACCCTTGAGCACTTTTGTTGCCGTACGTTTTCTCAAAAGATACAAACACGTGAACAGGACTAAAGTTGGACTTAAAGGGCCATTTCTCCTGATCATAATTCCATTGTTGAGGTCTACTAGAATAGATTTATATTGTGACATTTTTCAAACTCACGTTGGTTTCTCACACAGCGTCTCTGTATAGTATGTGTATTCACTCTCTGTCCTAAACGGCTTGTTGGAGCTCCTGCCCCCCCCCTCCCTGTGAGCCCACTGTACTCTGATTGGTCGGCTCGCGCACTCTGTTCTGATGAGTCCACCACCGTTACAGCGGAACATCAGTGATTATGTGTTACCATGGCGTTAGCAGCCAGAAAATGACACCAGTAAGGACAAACAGATGAGAATGCTGCGTGGGGTCTGGGTGCCGTGTTGGCGGGACGTTGCGCAGCTCGCTGCTGTGAGGAGCGGACAGTGTGAGATGGGTTCATTTCCTGCTTGCTGCGTGGGGTCTGCGAGACAGCGAGAAAAATAAAAACTAATATGATTATGAAATGCTTTCCTCAAAGTACTCAAGGGTATTGTCCAATAGAATGATGCATTGTTCACAAAATGTTTTCAGGCCGACCTGTTAACATTGCAAGGGCTCCCTCGACAGAAACTAATGCTAAAGCTAATTTTGTTGCACTGTTCGGATAATGTCCACATATTAAGACCACTTTCAGAATTTTAAAATGCAACTGCCAGAAGTAAAAAGCTAATGTTAAGCTACTCACCAAGGCGAAGCTAAAGTCAGCTAATGTTTGGACTGATGAGGTTGAGTAGTCTCATTTATTAACTTGTTAGCAACCGCAATCTTTTATGAAAATAAGTGTTTGTGATTCACCAGTGGCATATTTACTTAAGGACCACAGATGGAAATGAGCCATTAGCTATAATCTGGCATATTACATCTCTTCTCTTTGCTGAGATTAATGTTTTTGTATGCATGATCCTTCTATAAATAAATACAAATACTTACATATTTTCTGACGTAGAACACAACTTAAGAATCTCTTAAGCTTGTATTTACCACAGACCTTATTTCAGGCAACTACCCACAAACTCAAATGAAATGTTGACTTTGAGAAAAGGGAAGTGGTAAGAAGCTAACTTATTTCCAGGTTGATGGCTCATTCCTGCAACACACTAAAACCGTTACGTTATGCTTGTGTTTCGATTGTTCTCCGTGGAAATATATACACTGGTGTGACATCACATGCTGAGACACAGGACACACTCCTCTCGAGCTATCACACACATACACACACACACACACACACACACACACACACACACACACACCATAGTGACATTTCACTGAATCATCTCTGTCTCAAGGCAAAGGAATACACAGATCTAGTTATTAAAATGGTAAGGGGGGGGGGGGGGGGGGGGTGCTGATGGATCAGTGGGCTAAGGGTGTTTCATGTGCAACACATTGGGTGTGAATCCAGATCAGGAAATGTAATTAGCGGGCTGTGCGATTGCAGGAGATTAAATTAATGTTCTCTTGTATTAATATACCGTTCTCTAGATAAAGACCTTTAAAATATACCAAATGTGTCACAGAATAAAAGTACTTGTTAATATATACTATTAACATAGGAGAATATATAAGTGTTCTCAGTTGATTCGTGTATTTTATTTGGTGTTTTCAAAGTTTTCAGTTATGTGTTTCAAGGAGCAAGCTCTTTGTGTGATCACCTGTAAAGGTATAATAATAGAGACTGTACACAGAGTCCAAGAGACCAGCAGCAGCCAAGGATTAGAAGAAATGACGGCCATCGGAGAGAAATGGAGCTGTGGTGTGAGGAGAACCAGTGGAGAGCAGGGCAGCTGTCTTGGTGAGTGACCGGCGTTAGCTACAGTTAATGTTAGCTAACGTCACATCACAACATTGTAAAGTTAGCTATCACATATCAGGCTATAACTAAAGTGGTATTGATAATATAGTAACGTTACTGGCAGGACTGTTGATACTGATCCATAACAGAAACTAATGCGCAAGTATCAGCCGTATCTCGCGTTACCTAATGCAACTCCACACTACGTCTTACGGTGCTGTGTACCGGAGGGGAGAGAGAGGGGAGCGAAGGGGGGGAGAGAGATGTAATACGGTTTCCTGATAAACGTTTTGTTTGATAGGCTTCAGCTGTGGAGAGTATGTGCTGCAGGGAGGTGGATGTACCTCGCACCCAGGAACGAACGCTCGCTCCGGTCCTTTTCCCGTGAGCCAAACTGTGGACTCGATGTCCTGATTACAAATGGTGACAATTTGCAATGTAAAATTACCGAAAAAATACCAGCTCACTAAATCACAACCGCTCAAACCAACTACTAACTACTACCGCGGATTGGGCAGAGAAGGAGTCGGAGAAAGTTGCTCCCCATGTGACGTAATATGACGCGTTTGACGTATGACGTTAAAAAAAAGCTTTTAGCTCTTTTTTTTAGTAGCAGAGCTCAAAACGGCTCCTTCCCCTCTGAATTCCTGCCCTTATGTCTCGTAAAACATATCAAATCCTGCATTCACTTTTTTAATTGTAATTTTCAGGCAAGGTTAAGCAGAAATGTAGTAAAAAACCTTCAGTTCCAACCACAAGACACATTTGGAAGTTGTAATTTCAATTTTGAGACAGTATTATATCCCAAGTTACAGAATGCAATTCATATTCTTATCAAATAAAATATTTGTTAATCAATCTTGGTCTAAATTCAGCCACTGGTTAAGACAAAAAAACAAATGGTAGCAGATTATATTACGCAATCTGGTTTATAAAACTAGTGAAACTGGTAATTAAAAGAGGCATAAGAAAACAGATTGTTCTGTTTTTACTCACTCCAACTCTGGGTATTTTAAAGAGTGATGCTGAGAGCTTAAGTACCAACACTCCCGCCTATTTTCCTCACCCTGTGTGTTAACCCCATTACAACAATGACACACTCGTGCGGCTGCCTAAAAATCACATCTGCTGCTAAATGCACATGCATACCCAACCTGAGAATCTCCCACTGTCAGTGTCCATTAGGCGTAAGTAAAGCGCGCTGTCTCTGCGTCACATATCAAACTAGCATTGTGACTAAGTCTGTTCCTGAGGCTACTGTACAGCTGCCTACACTGGTGAATGGCGTCACGCTTGATACAAACCGCCATTAAAAAAGAAAAAAAACAATAAAGACCAACAACCCGGAAGCCATAACACCCACATCTCCCACTGTCAGTGATTAAGCTTGGAAGGATATCTGCCGTCCGTGCTTGTCGACGGGTCGGCGATGGGGGGAGTTGATGCGGTTGCGGTCCCGGTGGACCCTCTCCACCAGCCCGTGGTGGCGGGTCCCTCTGACAGAGTCCAATCCTGACGGAAAGCCCCCCTGAAAAGAGAAATCACATGATTTACAGTCCAGTTCACCACAGACAGAGAGGAGTATTGGAAAATAGCTTTGTCAAATGTTATTTAAATCAGTTGTAACTGAATGTTGTCACTTAGTCCAATTTGTTCAAAACCAAAATGTCCTTTGTGTTCATGCCCTTATTAAAGCCTCAGCTGAAGGCCGAAAGCCTTTGTTTCTTATAAAGCTCGTCATGTGAGGACTGCTTCATGGGTCTTTGGATCACGCTGGCTCTTCAAACACAAATGTTGAAAAGAGGTGCTGCAGCACAGGCAGTGAGAGGAAAAAATGTTGTGACCTCAGAGCTCAAGACATTAAGTACTCTACAATCATGAATTGAATATAGGTTATCAAAATGTTATCATCGGGTGGAATCTAGAAGCCCTTTAGTTTGTTGAGATTTGTTCCCATAACAGAAAGTGAATGGACTCGACAAGTGACACTTCTCTCCCTCCATGTGGGGATTGATTTGTGGTCCTGACCCCGGTGTTGCAATTACTGCTCTACCTCAAAGGGCCCTTCTTCAGTATAACAAGGCCACTTTCACCCGGACCCTCTGTGTGCTAGCATAACCCACTCCTCTGAGAGCTGACACAGATACAGGCCCAGGAGCTCCACTGCCGGAAGGAGAACTGAAAACGACTGCACTGATCTTATATTCCATCTTTTTTTCGAGTGAGCAGCTGAATAATTTAACGCTCTGAGGAGGCTTGTTTGCACTTCTGAAGGTCCAGCAAAGCTCAGAGTGGGCGCCTTGAGGATGAGCCAACGGTGCTGTAAGATTCATCATGCAATTGGATATACATTTTTAATAACCTTTTACCTCATAAAAAGGCAAACATTTGCATTATATTAGTTTCAACTCTATAAAAAATAAGAAGGCATTGCTTATTTTGAATCCATAAATATCCAGATCACCAGTTGGCTTTTATTTTGAGAATTAATCTCTACTATTTGATTTAATATTGATAAATGATGATCTGGCTTTAATATAAGAAGAATTTATGATTGTTATGATACATAATATATGTATATTATAATTAGATTGTTGAGGCTCAGGGTCCCATGACAAAACCTTCCTTTAATGGGTGCTGTGGTGTAAACAGTTTGGGAGCCCCTGGACTAGAACACATTGGAGCTGATGGTAATTGTCCTCAGGCCTTGAAAAACCCTGAATGAGGACCTTGATTTTAATAGATTCTAAAGGGAGACATGGTTTTAAAATAAGAAATATTCAGATTGACTTCAGACAGCCTTGTGACTAAAGGAAAGCATTTGAGGACATTAGCACAAAATGAATTGCAATGATTTAATTTCTAGCACCAGCATATCTACAAGGCTTTGTTCAGAAAAAAAAAAAGCCGCCTCCTCATTTTTTTTTATCGCAATTATTTGTTGGCACACAGCTGGGGTGCAGATGCAGAGCACTCGGAATATTTTTCTTAAAAGCAGCAGGTCCACCACACAAAAAAAGGGTTTAACCTCGCTCCACTTTTCGAGCGCATAGTCCATTACTTCCCCATGTTTTTTCGTTTTATATTTGCAACAAAGGCAAGACAACTGCTATCCTGTGGTCTGAAAGAGTCAGAGAGGAACATTAGTGGTGACGCGCTTTCACTCAAAATGACCATTTACTAATTTTTCAACTTGAGGGACACAATTGTGTGCTTTCTGACTCAACGCACCTTAAGAAACCATTGAACACTGATTGGACACAACGTATCACAGTGTTAAATATGAATTCTACAGTAATCACTGCAATAATGGAATAAACACAAAGCTGATTTACTTCTGGGCTCCCTCGTCTTGAAGTAAATTGTTTTTTTAATCACCTGTGGTTAATACAAGATTATGAGATTTTACTTTGAAGTCCTAAAAGCAGCGGTTGCTAACAAGCCAGACGGGAAGTCATGGGAACATCCGGAGTTGGTTTATAGCCTAACGTCAGCTGTTTCTTGCGATTACATTCACTCTTTAACTATTATTAAAGTGGTGTTAATACGTGTAGGTTATTCTGCTAAACAACACGTGTAAATATAATAAATGTGTGTTTGCCATTGATCTTACCTTATGCAATATTCGTAAATCCAATGGAAAAATCCTGTTACTTATTGTTGAGTGAGCCCTTGCGATGCGAACGTCCGAGTTGGCATACAAAAATACGTAATCACTGCAACACTATTGCTCTATTGCAAACACGAAATGAAAACCCACCTGGAATTCAGTGGTGGTGTTGCCAATCTGATTGACGTTAGGCAGAGAGCCATAGTACTGCGCCCGGGACTGAGTCAAGCGAAGCTGCTGGACCTTCTGAAACTGCACCTGTTTGTCACAAAGGGGAAGAAAAAAAAACACAAAAAATTGTTGGACATCTTCAAGTGTAAAGCACATATAACATCCAGTAAAAAAAAAAACTTACACTTTCATATAGGGCTTTTCTTTGTCACCATTGTCACTGTTTCTCAAATGAGAGTCAAAAGTCTCACTGTGATTTCTTTATTTTTTCTATGTATACCTCTTGAAGGCAGCATAAGCAAACTGCATGGAAGGAATTGTGAGACAATAGGCTACTACAGAATTAAAACAGCAACCATAACTCAATCAAACAGACATTCACCTACATTTACACTGTTTGCAAAAAAAAAACAAGGAATCATATGCTTTCATTAGTAATGCACAAATGCATCCAAAATAACTGACAAAAATGCAGCAATAGTTGCAAATCTCTAGTATATGTGCAGGTTGGCATCCAAACCCAGCACACTACCAGGAGATGACACAAAGATATCCTCAGAAATAAAGAAGAAGCTTGTTCTGCCAAGGTAAGCAAAACAGAGCCAATCAGCAGCTGTTACCAGGAAAAGGGTAATTCTTCTTTAGACTGCCCAAATGGCAACATTTGAATCTCAAAGGCTGACCTTGTTTCGACTTTATCAATGGGCTTTACAGCGAACGGACAGAGATCTCTCACAGAGATTATGAACATGACAATATATAAGGGATGGGCTTAGGGGCTTAGAAAGAGTGAGGTAAAACTCTATATTATGGTACAACATGTGTCACTTTGATGAAGTGTCAACTAGGGCTGTACCCGAATATTAGAATATTCGGTCGTTGGCCTACTATTCGGTTTTTAATTTCGTTATTCGGATATCCGTTTTTTATTTAGTTTTTTCTAAATGTATGCTATCAATAAAGGCGAATTGCCACATTCTTATACTATATTTATACTTTGTAATTGCACTGTTAAAATGCAGAAATATATACAATCTCAGCTTGGGTGCCTGACATCGCTTTCAATAGCTAGATCTGATCGATATGGACAAACGCGAGTGAAGTCTAATCTGACGGGAGAGATCAGCTGCTTCTGACGAGTCGACACGCAGCTCTGCATAATCACCTGCAGCGGTGAGCGGAGAAAAACACACACTTCAGGTTAGAAAATCACACGGGTCGGGTCACAATGAGTGACCCGACAGTAAAAATAAACATATCTATAACTACACTGAACAAAAATATAAATGCAACACTTTTGTTTTTGCTCCCATTTTTCATGAGATGAACTCAAAGATCTAAAACATTTTCTATATACACAAAATAACCATTTCTCTCAAATATTGTTCACAAATCTGAAAAAATCTGTGATAGTGAGCACTTCTCCTTTGCCGAGATAATCCATCCCACCCCACAGGTGTGGCATATCAAGATGCTGATTAGACAGCATGATTATTGCACAGGTGTGCCTTAGGCTGTAAATACAATAAATACAATAAAAGGCCACTCTAAAATGTTCAGTTTTATCACACAGCACAATGCCACAGATGTCGCAAGTTTTGAGGGAGCGTGCAATTGGCATGCAGGAATGTCCACCAGAGCTGTTGCCCGTGAATTGCATGCATTTCCAAACATTTGGACTACCTATGTTGCAAATGTATTATCTTTTCAATTTACACACGGCATCTATTGCACGTCTGTCCGTCCTGGGAGAGGGATCCCTCCTCTGTTGCTCTCCGAGGTTTCTCCCATTTTTCCCTTTAAACTGGGTTTTCTTTGGAAGTTTTTCCTTGTACGATGTGAGGGTCTAAGGACAGAGGGTGTCGTATTGTCATACTGATATTCTGTACACACTGTGAAGACCACTGAGACAAATGTAACATTTGTGATATTGGGCTATATAAATAAACATTGATCGATTGATTGATTGATTGATTGATTGATTGATTGATTGAATGTTCATTTCTCTACCATAAGCCGTCTCCAAGGGCGTTTCAGAGAATTTGGCAGTACATCCAACCGGCCTCACAACCGCAGACCACGTGTAACCACACCAGCCCAGGACCTCCACATCCAGCATGTTCACCTCCAAGATCGTCTGAGACCAGCCACTCGGACAGCTGCTGCAACAATCGGTTTGCATAACCAAATAATTTCTGCACAAACTGTCAGAAACCGTCTCAGGGAAGCTCATCTGCATGCTCGTCGTCCTCATCGGGGTCTCGACCTGACTCCGGTTCGTCGTCGTAACCGACTTGAGTGGGCAAATGCTCACATTCTATGGCGTCTGGCACGTTGGAGAGGTGTTCTCTTCACGGATGAATCCCGGTTTTCACTGTTCAGGGGAGATGGCAGACAGCGTGTGTGGCGTCGTGTGGGTGAGCGGTTTTCTGATGTCAATGTTGTGAATCGAGTGGCCCATGGTGGTGGTGGGGTTATGGTATGGGCAGGCGTATGTTATGGACGACGAACACAGGTGCATTTTATTGATGGCATTGTGAATGCACAGAGATACCGTGACGAGATCTTGAAGCCCATTGTTGTGCCATTCATCCATGACCATCACCTCATGTTGCAGCATGATAATGCACGGCCCCATGTTGCAAGGATCTGTACACAATTCCTGGAGGCTGAAAACATCTCAGTTCTTGCATGGCCAGCATACTCACTGGACATGTCACCCATTGAGCATGTTTGGGATGCTCTGGATCGGCGTATACGACGCCGTGTTCCAGTTCCTGCCAATATCCAGCAACTTCGCACAGCCATTGAAGAGGAGTGGACCAACATTCCACAGGCCACAATCAACAACCTGATCAACTCTATGCGAAGGAGATGTGTTGCACTGCGTGAGGCAAATGGTGGTCACACCAGATACTGACTGGTTTTCGGACCCCCCCAGACCCCCCCAATAAAGCAAAACTGCACGTTTCAGAGTGGCCTTTTATTGTGGCCAGCCTAAGGCACACCTGTGCAATAATCATGCTGTCTAATCAGCATCTTGATATGCCACACCTGTGGGGTGGGATGGATTATCTCGGCAAAGGAGAAGTGCTCACTATCACAGATTTTTTCAGATTTGTGAACAATATTTGAGAGAAATGGTTATTTTGTGTATATAGAAAATGTTTTAGATCTTTGAGTTCATCTCATGGAAAATGGGAGCAAAAACAAAAGTGTTCCATTTATATTTTTGTTCAGTGTAGTTATAGATATGTTTATTTTTACTGTCGGGTCACTCATTCCGCGAGCTGCATGATACTGGCGGGCTGTCAGGAGAAGGAGAGAGCGCTCCGTTTATTATTCCCGTGTTATTTAGTGGGAATGCTGACACAGCATTCCCACTATCTGTTATGCTACGCACACAATTCTTTATTATTCCGCCGGGTTATTTTGCACTGCTTCTTCTCCCACATTGAACATCGCAGAAACTCCGTTCAAACATCAAACATCAAAACGTTCAGCTCGGTCGGGAATCAATGGCTATTACTTTTATCATTCATAACTTTCATAATTCCAGAGATACATCCCATAATACATCCCATTTTTAACATGGAAGTCAATGGAGAACTCTTCAGACTTCAACAATCTTCATGCAACTTCAACTGCTAACTGCTCCTTTATACTTTCACTTAGAAACCTCATTCCAACTTTAAAATGTCACACATCTTTCTGCCATTATTCGTGTAACACAACTTTCAAATCTGATTCTTACTTTTACAGATATTAAACATTGTTCAGACCTTGGTAAAGAGGCCTTCTTCAGATTTTACAGTGCGTGATGTCACAGCTAGAGTGGAGATATTTAATTTTGCCTTCATATTTTCTTTTAAACCTGTCATAATTCCCAAAACCTACATTCCTGAGACAATTTGTCATGACAAACGTAGGAAAACATCTCGTAGCTTGAAAGATAAAAAAAAATGAAAGCAAAATAATTAAACAAAATGCCTCTTGAGGGCATGAAGTGACAAAAACGTTCAACATGTCTCCATTAAAACCCATTGCAAATTCAGCCTCACCTTTCCCCACCACAGCAGCCGCACACCTTTAGTTAATCTGCCAAAAAGGCCAAATTATTAACCCGAAAGTACACAAAAAGTACACTTCAGATGCTCAAGTTCCTTGACATGCTTCACGCTTTGAAATTTCACCATTTCTTCAAATGCCGTTGCCATGGCAACTAGGGGTGTAACGGTATAAGTACCGAAATTATTCGGTATGGGCTCTTCGGTTCGGTACGGTACACATGTGTACCGAACGAATATAACAGTTAAACATAAAAAATTGAGAATGTAAACAACTTTTTGGAAGTAATCTCAGGTGCTGCGTCGCAGTGTTCAGTGTAATTTGCTCACATTGGGTTCAGCGCGTCATAGAGCGACCAAGTCATTTCATTGGACGAGAGGCATACTATGAGAGCTGGTCACAGGGATGCGTTCAAATGTAGTCAGTCATTTGAGGAACTGTCGAAATGGCGAACGCAGATAAAGTTGAACTCGAAAATCTTCCAGCATCACTGAAATTTTGGTTTTGCAGTTACGTACAAGGATGACGGACAAAGACAGGTGGACCGAACCAAAGCTGTTTGTCGACATTGTTCAACTAAAATTGGTTACGCGGCTGGCAATACATCAAACTTGCACACTCATTTGAAAAGGTATCACCCGAACGTGGATATCACCGGTACCAAAAGAAAAAAGACTGAATTGCAAACCCGACTCCCACTAGCATTTAAGCCTCCAACACTCGCAAAAAGTTCAGACCGAGCCAAAGCTATTACAAACGCCAAATATCCTTATATTGCCATGTTAGCAAAGCGCTACCTGGCTGTATTTGCTACCTCTGTCCCTAGCGAGAGGGTGTTCTCCACAGCAGAAGACATTGTTAGTGCCAGCTAGGGCTGCAACAAACGACTAATTTGATAGTCGATTAATCTATCGATTAATGAAACGATTAATCGACTATTCGGACTATTATGCCTTGCACAATTTCTCAAACGCTCTTATTTAGCCATCAACTTTTAGATTTAGCATGAGGTTGTTTTAGGCATGTGGAAACTAACAATGAAGACAATAAAGATGAATACTTGATTAAAAAATACATATTATTAAATTAACTAAACAAATTGTTTACAAAATGAACATTGCTTTTCATTTAAATTAAATAAATAATATTTCACATCAAAAGAAACAACAGTGTTTTAGCAAATAATAAATAATGTGATGACAGAATTGTAAACAGAATAGCTGAAACTTTAACAAACTAACTAATTCAGTTACCTCAAATCATTACCCCATGTTTATATAATGTAGTTAACTCCGTGTGTTGCTGCTAGCATACATAACACCTGACGTGGAAACGTTACTCGTGGATGGGGCTACAGAGCTACTAGAAAGACAGTGGAACCCTGTGCATTCCTCCGTCTGAATGTGGAGCACTTTTGCTAAATGTTTAGACAAATTGCTCGTGTTACCGCCCTTACATGCTAAACTCTTATTGCACTTTTGGCAACGAGCAACGAGATGGGTAAAGTTGAACCACACCTCGGAGCGGCGTTCTCTCCGCCACCTCCGCAGTGTGTTGCTACATATAGCAGCCGCATGTGTGTAAACGGCCCCGCCCCCTCCCACACAGACCAGGGAGAGAGATCTCGTCTGATCGAAAATACATCATAGACGCATTTGTTTGTCTTTTTACATATTATAAACGAGCTGGCCACACTAAGACTGCGATATAATGTTTTTGTATCAATAATACATGACATATATTTTTAAATGTCTTCAGTACCAATAACGTTGTAGCTTAACGGCGCGTAAAACGCACGTGATGACGTCACCAACGAATCGACGACTGAATTAGTTGGCAACTAATTTGCTAATCGATTTTAATCGATTAAGTCGATTAGTTGTTGCACCCCTAGTGCCAGCAGATCTGCCCTTTCGGCAAGCAATGTGGACAAGTACATTTTTCTTAAAAAAAACATGAAAATACAATGACAAGCAAGCAAGTCCTAGGGTGTTTCTCAATCTCGAGTAAGCTTGCTTGGCAGCACATGTCTGCTGAGCGTCTTGCTTCAGAAGCGAGGCAAGAATTATTCCTGGCATTCGAAAAACAAAGAGTGGAACAGGCTAGCAAGTGTGCAGGTGTGCATCACATGAGAAGCCCCGCCTTACATTTTCCGCCAAAGATTTGGGGAAATTGGTACGTGCGCAAAGCATTGTGGGGATTTTAAGAACGCGGAGTCTACACATGTGCAGCCTCGAAATTTCTCCAAACGAAGTACGCAGCGCTCAGTAGAATTCCAAGTATGCTGTACATTGGAACAGTACTTCGGCGGCACTGGATGACGTAGTATGCTTTAAAATAGTGGCTCTGCAGCAGCTTTACTCACGATTGAGAAAAACACCCTATGTCAAGCTGGCTGCTTAGGTACTAGTGCAGTACAGTTCAAATACAGATTATTTCAGTTCATCGAAATGCTACACCTTAATGTTTATTTTATTATATTTTGTATTTATTTGAGTGAATACATTATTCACAGTTTAATAATAATTAAAAACCCCCAAAAATTATTTTATGTTTTGTGATCATTTTTTTTTGGTGTACCGAAAACGTACCGAACCGTGACCTAAAAACCGAGGTACGTACCAAACCGAAATGTTTGTGAACCGTTACACCCCAAATGGCAACACAATGCTCGCCATGAAACACGGTTCTCATAACTTCAGTGATCCAAATCGGAGTAAGACTAATATTTGGTAAAGTCAAAATATGAGAACATATCGGTATTCTACAGACTTAATACAAATACTTGTTTGGTACAGATCCTGTTAAAAACATCACATCATGTTTGTTGTTTCATTTTATTTTTTAGTGATAATGTGACTTAAGTTTAAAATAAATGGTAATTTTCTCTAATATTTCAAATCCTCTCGCAATATCAGTCAAAACAATTGCAATTAGTTATTTCTTCCAAATCATGAAGCCCTAGTGCAGGGGTCTGCAACCTTTTTGACCAAAAGAGCCAACAATTTATTTTGTCTGTAGCCGCAAAACATATTTGATAGCTTTTAAAGTTGTATTTATTGTTATATCATAGACTACAGATTTTTTGCATTTATTATTAATTACATTATATAAAACTGTTAACCTCTAATAAGAAACAAAGAACTCTTATAAAGGAGAATAAAAGAAAACACACAGGCCTACTTTAAAATAAATTAAACACAGCACTTGGGTAGTCCTCTGCACATTTGAAGGAACAAAATAAAACATATAGCTGCACCCTAAAAAGAGTTAACTGATTGAATGATGACTGAAGATCGTCAGCTGTCTTCCTCTTCCGTTTTTTTCCTCCAATATGTAAAGGCTGCAGCACCTTTGATAACTTCTCTCTATATCTCAAACATACCGGTAAACCAGCATTGTTTGCTGTGAAAGCATATAACTCTGTCCACGCAGAATTAAACCCTGTATTCCTCCGATACTTTTCTTTTCTTTGATGTATCCATAGTTCGCTCATCGAACCGGGGGTCAGGTTATTCACCTGCAAGAAAAGGCGCTGGCGCGGGACCATAGCAGGATGTGACGCATATTTTAGTTGACCTAATTAAAACCGTTTTGTTTTTTATTTATTTGTCACAGTATAACCTCAAAATACGAAACATTTTCAACAGTGCAACAAAATATAAATAGTCCTACAAATACTTTTATTTTCTTCTTATTTTTGTCTAAGCTCAAGGGAGCCAGAGCAGAGGGCCGCGGGTTGTCGACCCCTGCCCTAGTGTATACAACATTTACAATAGTTTCTTGCCTCAACAGAAGGAACAACAATCCTGCCAGTCATGCCGTGGGTACCTTCCCTTCTCTCTGCACTTTGCCTTACAAACCAAGACACAGCATCTTTGATTCTGAGAAAATACTTCGACCTTGAAAGCTTTTTCCAAACCTAACCACTGCTTTAGAGGAGGCACATTTCAAACCATCAAATTAGGGCTGAACGATTAATGGATTTTAAATCGAAATCGCGATTTGAAATGATGCGATTATCAAATTGCAAAGCCTGC
The DNA here is from genome assembly GCF_902827115.2 of Pseudochaenichthys georgianus. Lineage (NCBI taxonomy): Eukaryota > Metazoa > Chordata > Actinopteri > Perciformes > Channichthyidae > Pseudochaenichthys > Pseudochaenichthys georgianus. The sequence goes on from NC_047505.1 coordinate 16,772,908, forward strand.
GATATTTTTTCTTTTTTCTTGTGTGTCAGTCATCCACACCAATCAGAAGTGCTGTGCTCCACATGTACCAGCCATTGTTAATCAATCAGAAGTGGCCCATGATAGAAGGTGATGGACAGATTGATCCAATCACCTGCCAAGTATTTTTGAAAGTGCCTGCCCTTTCCAAATGGCTTCCAATGGAGCTTTAGATGGTTTGGTGAAACAAACCATCTGAGTCAGGTTAGTAACGCTCCATCACATGTTTTACATCTATGACAGAGTGAATCTTAAACTGAAGCTTGACTTTAAAGCAACCCAACGGAAGTTTCATGTAAGTTTAGTTCTTTCACTCGTAGCTCGGGCTGCTAGAGATGGGAGTATGTTGATACGACCTTCCTAGACGGAGATATGACCGCATTTTACAATAAACTTCCGTTGGGTCGCTTAAAAACAAATATCGCAATTCGAATCGCAATCGCAATATTTGTCAGAAAAATCGCAATTAGATTTTTTTCCCAAAATCGTGCAGCCCTACATCAAATACAAAAATGTCACGGGGACCAAAAATGTGAATTACATTTTGACAGTAGCAGGTGTGTCAGATAACTCCTCCTGCTGCCGTGACACATGACAAACATACATTACTTCTGATAATATTGTGATTACTTTTGGCGTAACACCAGTGACATTTAATTTTCAATCTAGGTCAAATCACCAAAATATGATTTTTTATTTATTTTTTAAACCAAATCCGCATTTAAACCTCTTACACCAGTGTTGGCGTTAAGGATTACATAACGGCAGACGTGCAGACTTTACACACTTATGGTTCACAGGGACGCCAGCGGGCTGAGAGAAGGCTGGGGTCTGTGTGGGTACCGCTCCTATGAGCCCATCGGAGGGAGTTATATTCAGTCCTTTGGTCACTGGGGTAGATGTTGAAGCAGCGACTTCTAATTCCAACCGTTTGCCTCAGCCTCGCTGACTGGACTTTTCTGTCTCGCAGGGTCACTTACAGTTCATACCTTATGGCATACTTCATTCAAAACCACATCCTCTTTGACTGGCCATGCAGGAGTCTCCCACTCATAGAATGAGCACATTGTGAACCAATGGCATGAGTATAATGTGAAAAGCATCTTTATATCCTCTCAGTGCACTTTTATTATTACTTGGAATGTGTAGAGTATATGCTTCGAATTATCATGAGATATACAGAAAGAAATATATCACAAAAAAACCAGCTCCTTTTAAAAAGCACGTTGACCAATGTGAAATACAGTGAGCTGCTTCAATTACAGATAAAGCCACAAATATTTATTTCCCTTTGTAAATGACAACTGGAGATCTGAAAAAGTGTCTTGAATGACTGGTGACACAAAGTCGAAGTAAACACCAAACATTAATCTCAAACTGTTGGCATCAACATTAATCTTCCTTATCAAGTCTCACCATCTCCTTTGGAAACCACAGCAGGCATCATTATTTTTATTTTTTTTAAATAAGTTGGCGGATGAGCCATCAGCTGAACGTGAAACCAATGATTATTTCTAAAAACATAATTTGCCAGAAACACAATATCTATGACATAGAAAAGCAGTAAATAGTTACCAGATCATTTTCTAAATAGTACAAATAGATAAAGCCATAGTTGAAAAATAGACTCCCACCTGGTTCCAACCTATTTAAATGTGACGATTTGGTATTTTTTTATATCATTTGAACTACAATATCTTTGAGTTTTGATCTGGTGATGGACAGCAATCCCATTTTTCTTACATTTGAAAGTCCTACAAATAACATAAGATAATATAGAGCGAAATGGTTTGTCTTTTTTCATGAAAGAAGCCACTTAGAAACTATTTGAATCGTTTATAAAATACGCTTATGCTCCACTCTAAAGTTACTGTTTCAGTGTGCGAAAAAGTACACGTCCCACCGGACAAGTAGATCTTTCAATTGACTTGTCCGGCGGACAAGTGACGTTTTTCGCCCCGATTTATTGACAAATTATTGATAAATTCAGTTTACAAAAGGCAGAACTCATTCGCAAATTGTCCGTGTCCGCCATTGTTCATTTAGAAATGTTAGTTTCGGTTCTGCAAATCGATTCATAAGGAAATGCATCTCGCCGCTTTCTGTACAGTTAGACGGGGGCGGGGCGGAGCGGATGGGAAGTGTAGCACAGTGGCAGGGTTGGGAAGCAAAACTCGGAACAATAACAATTGTCCGGTCCCGGGATTAAGAGTTGTGAGGACAGGAGGCGAGGCCGAGCCCCGCGGACTGCAGCTCTCTCTCTCTATGCTCCGTGTCAGCTGATCGCTGCACGGTGCAGCTCAGCGTCTCTCTCTCTCTCTACACACAGCGGATCCGCTGCCCGTTTAACAGCCTCATCTTTGTCAAACTTTCTATGTTCTTTCTCTAACACGTAATGGAGGTTATTAAGCGTTTTAGCTCCTGTGTTGTTAATATTAACCACCATTTCCTTTATGAAGTGAAGCAGCCTCCCTGTCTGTGTCCTCGCGCTGTCCTCACATCCCTGGACCCCCAGACTCGGAGGAGCACAGGGATGTCATGTCAGTATTGTTTATGAAGCAGGGTATAGAAAGTACATTATTGAAATGCTATTTATACTATTTATTTACTTTTACAAACAGTGAGTAGCTGGGCAGCTATTGCAGGACATGTGTAAGCGTGCAAGCTCTTTTAGTTGTAGAAAAGCGCTAGGACTATAAGCTATATAGGCTATATATATATATATATATATATATATATAAAAAAAAATAATAATAACTTTATTTGTATAGCACCTTTCATACAGGGGATTGCAGTTCAAAGTGCTTTACATCAGTAAAAAATAAGACATAAAATCAGTGTAAAACAAGCAGCAAGAGCAAAGCATAAAGTGGGATCAAATAATTAAAAATAAAAACATGGGGAATAAAACATAGAGAAATAGTGCAATGTCAATCACAGAGAATAGTGCAGTATAATAGAGTAAAATCAGTAAAATGCTTTGGTAAAGAGATAGGTTTTAAGCTGGTGACCTCTAATAGACCTGCATCTGATGATCGCAGTGTTCTGGCAGGTGTGTAGTTCATCAGAGAGTCAGCCATGTAGCTGGGTCCTTGTCCATTTAGAGCTTTGTATGTGAGGAGAAGCCCCTTCAAATCAATTCTAAAAGTTACAGGAAGCCAGTGTAGAGTAGCTAAGACAGGACTAACGTGTTCCCTCCTTTTGGTATTCGTTAGTAGTCTAGCTGCAGAGTTTTGAATGAGCTGGAGTCTTCCAATAGCTTTCTTGGGGAGACCAGTGAATAGTGCATTGCAGTAGTCTAGTCGGCTAGATATAAAAGCATGAATGAGCTTCTCTGCATCATTTTGATGTATGAATGGTCTTACCTTCGCTATGATTCTGAGCTTTGTTTAAATGGGCGTTGAAGTTCAAATCTGAGTCCAGGATGACACTGAGACTTGTCACCTCCGGTTTAATCCAAGTGGTTAAACTTCCTAGATTATTTGTTAGCATCTCTCTTTTTGAGATAATAATAATGTATTATTATTATTATTATTATTAGGCCTATGTGTTGGAGATGTGTGGTTGGACTCTGTCTCACAGGCAGGTTGCAGTGTAACATCAGAGGACACTGGGCCAATTGTACATTCTCAAACTGCACCGCTTAGAACTAACTAAACAATGCAGAGATTATTTTTATATAAATTGTATTCAATAACTGTAAGAAATTCAACAGTATGAAGTGATTTGTAAATAGGAATACAGATTTGACTTAATGTTTTCATAAATATATTTTTCTCCCAGTTTGTCATGGGACTTATTTTTATCCTCTCAAAAGAACCGGAATCGAGAACCGAAAATAACCGGAATCGAAAAGCAGAACCGGAATCGTTAAAATCCAAACGATACCCAACCCTATGTGTGATGCAGTAAAATCTTACCGCTCACTTACGTTAGCGGTGTTGTAAAAACCGTGGGAAAATGTAAAATACGATGACGAAGAAGATTCCAGTGGCCCCAATTTTTGTCCATTTTGGACAAGTGAAAAATGTATTCGGACAAGTAAATTGCCAAACTCACTTGTCCATGGACAAGTACTCTTTTTCTCACACATTCATAATATAGATACCAATATATTGACAGATAGATAGAGATAGTATAATATATATATATATATATATAAATAATAGATAGATATAAAGATATATATATATTATATTATATATAAATATATAGAATATATATAATATTCATATAGATATATGTATTCATAATATATATATATTAGGGCTGTCAGTCGATTAAAATATTTAATCGCGATTAATCGCATGATGTCCATAGTTAATCGCGATTAATCGCAAATTAATCGCACATTTTTATCGGTCTAAATGTACCTTAGAGGAAGATTTTCAAGTTTTTAATACTCTGATCAACATAGAGAGATAATATATAGGAGTCAGAGAGAGAGAGAGAGGGAGAGAGAGAAAGAGAGAGAGAGAGGGAGAGAGAGATGAGAGAGAGAGAAATAGAGAGAGAGGAGAGGCAGAAGATGAGAGGCATGAGAGAGAGAGGAGAGAGAGTCATAGATAGTGCAGTAGAGAGAGAGACACAGATAAGCATATAGAGGAGATATATATATAGTCAGAGAGATTCATATATATATTCATATATATAGAGACATAGAGATAGATACATATTATTCATATATATATATATATATATATTCATATATATATATTAGGGCTGTCAGTCGATTAAAATATTTAATCGCGATTAATCGCATGATTGTCCATAGTTAATCGCGATTAATCGCAAATTAATCGCACATTTTTGATCTGTTCTAAATGTACCTTAGAGGAATATTTTTCAAGTTTTTAATACTCTTATCAACATATGAGTGGACAATATGCTTTATGCTAATGTTTATTATCATTTGAACAATGACAAATATTCTCATGAATATTAAACACAACAACCTCTGAACATTACAAATATTCGCCTCAATTCAACCTGGAACCTCTCATACAATAATACAATACAAATTGTGTGTGTGTGTGTGTGTGTGTGCGCGCGCGCTGGATCGTTGGAGCTATGTGCAACTCAAGGCATATGCTCGAACGGGAGCTGCCTGGACGCTGCAATCATGAGTGTGCTGACTTCTCCTACAATGTCCCGCTGTCTGACTTCCTGCATCAAGTCAAGTGCTCGGCGCAGTTGTGTGGATAGAGCGCTCCTCTGTTTTCATTTAAACAGCTCCTTATATCCGTTAGCGCAGCTAGCTAGCACCCGATGCTAACAACAACAATGCACGTAAGGTCTCTCCCTCGACACACACACACACACACCACACACACACACACACACACACACACACACACACACACCACAACCCCAACACACACCACACACACACACACACACACACACACACACACACACCCACACACACACACACACACACCACAACACACACACACACACACACTCTCTCTCCCGGTCCTCCCGATGGCCAGTCGGTGCCTGCCGGTGAGCGTGGAAGTGTGGTCTGCCACAAGCGGGCGGCAGGAGCGGGGCTGTCAGCATCAGCTTGTAGATGGTATTTTAAACTCGATGCGCTCTGAAACTACGGGCGGCCGAGGAAAAAATACACATGCGTTAATCGCGTTAAAATAATTAGTGGCGTTAATTTTTTTTTGCGTTAACGCGTTATTAACGCGTTAACTTGACAGCCCTAATATATATATTCATAATATATATTCATATATATATATATATATTTATATTCATATATATATGAATATATATAATATATATTCATGGGGACCTCCGATGTGTCCCCATGAGGGAGGCGAGTCCCCACACGTGACTGTGTAAACAGATTTAGGTCCCCACAAGTATAGTAATGCTGCCACACACACACACACACACACCACACACACACACACACACACACACACACACACACACCACACAACACACACACACACACCACACACACACACACACACACACACACACACACACACACACACACACACACACACACCACACACACACACACACACACACACACACACCACAAACACCCACCACACACACACACACAACACACACACACACCACACACACACACACACACACAAAATATATTTTCCAAGGAGAGTCAGTCATGAATGGGGCGAAGCCTGCGAGCTAGTTCAGGCTTGCTGCCCCACCACCACCCCAGCTTCAACCTGTAGGCTCGGGGGTTAGTTATTTAATCTAGTGCTGTCAAAATTATCGCGTTAACGGCGGTAATTCATTTTTTTAATTAATTGCGTTAAAATATTTAACGCATGTGCAGAATGGCCCGCCCCATACGTGCCACCAGTAGCAGCGCCGGGTATGGCTGGCGTAGGCTACACCCATACCAAGAAATGGCTTAGCCCCACCATGAGAAATGATGTTAAAGTAAGCAAAATAAAGTCTGCCAACTCGCGCGGAGTAAATTGCACAGACAGCAGTTAGTAAGATTGATTTCAGTAGCCACGGTTTTGAAAACTTTTGGCACGTAGTGATCGTCTTCTCAATAGAACATCTTTGATAACGGCGTGGTGTGTTGCAGGAAGTCCCGACGGAGAATACCTTTGCTGTAGTACAGGGCAGAGCCATATAATAGTAATAATATGGCTCTGGTACAGGGGTGCACATAACTGGTACGCAGGTTATGTGCGTAATCTGAAATGCGTACCGTCACTTGTGTCACAAAACGCATTTGCGTACCGACGTACTTGTGAAGCTTTTCCAGAAGGCTAACCGCCTTCTGGAAAAGCTTCACAAGTACGTCGGTACCACATCTAACCGATCACCGGACGACAGAGTCGGTCTCCGTGTGCACAGACAGGGCTGCTGTTAACGTCGGTCTGTACAACGGAACTGTGCCAAAACTACGCCAACCGGCTGCGGAGGGAGACCCCCCCCTTCACTGGAGAACTGCACTAAAACAGCTGATCACAACGTTCACCCCCCCCCCCCCCCCTCTGTCGTGTGATAGGTGTGTGGGTTGTCTTTCATTTCGACGAGAATTTTTTTATAATAAAACAATGAAAGAAGGCGGATATATCCATTTAACATACAGTATGTATGTTAAATTGATATATCCGCCTTCTTTCATTTATCTTTCCATTCCCACAACAATATACAAATAAATGGCATATTTTGGACATAGTTCGAATGGTGATTAATCATGATTAATTAATTTTAAGCTGTGATTAATCTGATTAAAAATTGTAATCGTTTGACAGCCCTAATTTAATCATCACTCATCGTGCTATGTATATCTGTGGAGTGATGATGCCTGAGCCTAGACGCCACACTCAACTATATGCTGCTTCTAAAAAAATGTTAAAGATACACGTGAGTTGTCTGACTGAAACACAGATTGTGTGTATTACTTTGCACCATTTGATCAAAAACTTAAGATTTAACTCAAACCGGCCTTCTATGATATGTTTCCATTGGTTTTAATTTGCCATTAGATGTAAGTCACAACAACACAGTACTGTTTACTTTAGAACATCCTCAAAAGAATGTGCAATAATAAATACGGCCCTTCACAGTTTGTTGACCCGTGCTTCACTTCAAACAGTAACAGACTCTGCTAAACATACAGTCTGCAGTAAATGTATGTGTTTGAAGTATTTTAAGCTGTTTGAAGTCCACGTCCTAAGTACAAAGTGAGCGTTCCAAATGAACAAATTAGGCAACACCATAACGGTACGTCCACACAGCAGCTTCAGAAGAAACTTCCACCGCTTCCAACGCTTCTCTGCCCATTGACTTTGAATGGGGATGACGTCACTTTGCCTCGCTCTTCACCGAACTGCATTGTGGGGGAGCGAAGCGAAGATTTCCAGGATCTCCAGGATTCCAAAGTTGAGCAATGTTCAACTTTTGAAGCTGAGCTGGAAGCGCCAGCCAAACAAACACGTTTATGCAAATCTGACAGTAGAAGCGCTAGCCAATCAAACCGCGTGTAAGCAGGGAGAACCAGACCGCAGTTAATTTCCTCATATTCCAAACGAGAAATTACGGTAGCAAATCACCCGGTTCTTTACGACCAGAACTATTAACGGGATACAAACCGGAGGAACCAGGCATGGAGGGAGGTGGCAGAGACAGGGGGTGAAACTGGTAGGTTTTCGCCTGTTTGGGGAGTTTATATATATATATATATTGCTCGCATAAAATCCCCGGGGGTTTTTGCTTTGTATGTCGGGGGCGGGAGATTCATGTGATTGGTCGCAAAAAATCCCCAAGCTGTCAGACACGCCCAGCTCCAAGCTTTTCAAGATTTTTGAAAAGCTGCTGTGTGGACGTACCGTTAGGGATGATGGCCTTAATCAGTAGAAATACAGAATGTACAGTAGTTCTTAAGAAAATGCTAAAGTTCGAAAAAAATTATTTCATAAAAACTAGTGCAAGCTGTACCCATTAAACCTGCAAATCACCAGAGGCCCAGAGATATGATACTCTTATTTAAAGTTTTTCCGGAAATTATGCAGTTAGTTAACATTCAATTTATCTACTAAGATATGTTTTACAGCACATTTTGGTTGAATTCTCTGATGTCTTCATCTTTGTCCGACCAACGTCCTGCCAATCCACCTGACCTTCTGTGTATCAATAAAGTATTTCTACACGGAATAACGCAATACCCACCCTTAGTACCCAGCATGCCGTTTGGTAGTGGGTCCCGTGCGATAAACGACACAGTGTGTACATGACTCAATACAAATGTCCAGTAGATTTCAGGAGCTTTTATATTGTGCTTAATTTCGATAACAACCATCTTACATAAAGTTGAACGGATAATGTTTGTCCAAAAAATCCGTCCAGACATTTCCACAGGGATTCCTTCAAGTAAGATTTGACAGAATATTCATATCATTTTAAAAGGAAGCTGGCCAAACTGAGATTTCTATAAATAAGATCAGAACAAATATCAAAAGAATAGTTGAAAATAAGATACTCAGAATGGATTTATTTTCATATTGGGTTCTCTCGGGTGAACAAAAAGTATTAATCATGAATTGAAATGGGCAATGAATATTTTATTTGAGCAGTCTCAATTGGGGCAGGCTCTTTTATAATAGAATATTTGAGAGACAGACAGTGGCAGTAATGGAGGGAAATACAGTAGTAGGCAAATTAAGAACACCAAATACTGATGGAGACAGAAACAAGAGACGATGAAACTTTTCAAATGCATTATTGGTACCTCATACAAATGATAACTGACAAAGAACTCCTTTAAAGCGTCTGAATTACAACCAGATTCCTTGTTTTTGATGGATGATGTTAGCCACATATATGTGACTAGATGCATCAAACAGCATCAGTTAGCATTCATTGGTGTAATGGAAACTTCTGTGTAGCAATGCAGTGGGAGTCACCGACTCAGGAAGGAGACAGGGTAGAGCAGGAGCTTTGATGTCAAACACTGGAGGTTTATTTGGAGTTACGGCCGGAGGATTCACATCACAATCACACAGTCACGGTCTGACTGCACGGGTGGTTGCCACGTCAATTCTGGAGCGCCTCTCTCTTGCTAGCCCATTTAACTGGTTTCAAAAGAGAGTAATCAACATGTTTTGATAAGATAGCGTTAGACAGTTTGGGCACACTGAGTTACCTGCGTCCGCCACTTATGGCCTCGAAGATGTCATACCCTGGAGTCCACAAACAACAAAGAAGGAAGTGTCCCAGTGCAGCCACAACAAAGACCATCTGTGACCTAGTGTTGACCGGTCACAATAACATTATTGGCTGAAGCAGCCTGTGTCCTTAAAGGACAGGAACAATAACATTATTGGCTGAAGCAGCCTGTGTCCTTAAAGGACAGGAACAATAACATTATTGGCTGAAGCAGCCTGTGTCCTTAAAGGACATCAATAGACGTCAAGGTTGGTCCTGTATGTCACATCTAGGAGTCTGAGATAATTATTTCCCTAACAATTGGTATTATTAACCATTTTAGTTTTCATAACCTCTTTATTGATGGTTTTAATTCTTCTTCGATACAGCCTTTTTTTTTTAAATTAAGGTCCAATTTAGTTTTAAATATGATTATAAAATAAATGTAATTATGATCATAATACAGAGGTATGCTTTAGGGCGTGGCTACCTTTTGATTGACAAGTTACTACTGTTAGGTTTGGGTGTTCTCCATCTTTTTGCCTTAGAACTCAAACCCTTTTTATAATATGTTTTCTGATAGTGAAAGTTAATGGTAACATTCGGTCGCTTTAAGGCAAAGTGTTGAGTTAGTTTCGTTCAACCATTCCGCGTCACTTCTGGTCCCCAAAAAACAAGATGGCAATCTTGTTGTTGGGGATAGAACTGTCAAAACAAGATATTCAAAGACATTACCTGGGATTTGTAATGACATACATATGTTTCCGATCTTTAATTCTCTTTCTTTTCCGTTTCTTTTTAAACAAAATAGTTGTAGCCCTCATTGAGACATAATAAGGCATTTTCTCATTTGCTATTGCATACATTGCGGTGCCCATTCACTCGCCCCGCTATATGTAAACTAAACATCTGACATGGTGTCACTGTTATACCAACAAAGCATATACATGTTATAGATATGCGTTTGAAAGTCATGCACTAATTAATCTTCTTGTTTGTACATGTTAGTCTGGAAATGCCTTTGTTTTGCCATAAAGCACACTTATAATTGAATGGATGAAAAAAAGAACAGGATATATAGAGAAGGAGAGATAGAGAAAGAGAGGTGGGAGGATGACAAACCGTTTCCATCATCATCACCTCCAGGCTAGAGGAGGCCGCATGCTTACATAAGAATACACAAAGCACAGCGCACATATGCATATCCGCACAGACCTTTCACAAAGACCTTGTTTTTTTTGTTTGTATGCAGATCGGTAAATGAGGTTGGTCAACGGAGCAAAGCATTGTGGGAGGGCATGGCAAACACATTATGGCATTTGCTTGTAATGAGACATTGTCAGTTTCTGTGTGTGTGCGTCTGAAAATAGTCTTCTTCGGAAAGGGAGGCTGACATGATAACCGAGAAGCAGCCATGTTTCATCTTCCAAACAATTAAGAATAAAACGGATGCATTCTCAAAGGGATATCTCACAGAAAGGATATTCCTTACAGGAAGAGCAGCTTCTTCCACCCCTCACATGTCGACTATTGACTTTTTTCTGTGTTGGTGCAGACGCAATCAAACGGATAGTGTCTAACAAGCATCCAGACAATCCCCTCCAGCCCCCTTTGGTTCTGACTGTTACCTTGAATGTGAATTACTTGAATGTTCTCTTTCCATCCAACTCGATTTCCAAGGCAACCAACCTGGTTATTTGAGGCATTACCCATTCATATTTAATTCAAACATTCCTGAATGAGATATAAACCGGTAATCATCCTGAGATATATTCCAAAATTACAATTTGTGCTGAGGTAATTTAATCCTAAATCAGTGCAGGTACATTTGCAATGGGTCAAATTACGTAATTGTCAAGATGTTAGATTGCAATTAAGAAAAGAAGAAGAATATTTTGGTCCACACAATCATAGTATATCATATTGTGCTTGCCGTATTTGGAAACAAACTAACAGCAATGTTAATATATGGGGACAGATTGTTCTCATCTCAGAACTGCTGGTAATTAAAAATGACTCTCCAACGCCAATGGGTACACATACAGCTGCTACTGTATTCGTGTTCTGTTTTGTGGTGCATGTTATAGTAAACACATGGTTTAATAGATTTTCAAATATGAGCAAATGCTGAGAGACATTTGCTTTAGCCAGTTCTTTGAGGACTGCCTGGAGTTGATGAGAAAGGGTACAGTTAGTATTCATTTTCTTCATTTCAAATTTTGCAAACAACTATGTTACTTGTAAGTACAAATAAGTAATTAAATTAAATTGACCCTGTTTGCTTTTGGTTTGGTCAATTTGTTAGCACATGTTATCTTTACGTTTGACATGTAGCATTTTGTGGAAATCCTAGGTATCACCAACATGTTCACATTTGTAATATTATGTGTCTACTATACAAACTATTAGTGGTGTTATGCTGAGTCTGAAGTTTGTTTGTGTTTTCTGACCACGTTGGGAATCTAAAGTGTAGTGTGAGGTTGTTCTGGTCTGCGAGGGCTACAATCCCTGTGTCCCCCTAGAGCAGTGGTTCTCAAACTTTTTCATACCAAGGACCACCCAACTCCACAAATATCCAAATACACATTGTTTTTTACAAATCGCCTGAAAATTGTACAAACAAGTGGCAACATGTGTGATGAAGGTATCTGGGCTATATCATGCAATCAAAAGTGAAACTTAAGCTCGACTAGAGCAGACTGGGCTCTGGTTCCAGACAGAAGGTGCTATCTCGACCAGATAGGACTCTGAGCTGATTCAGAAACCTGTGTAAGTTCTATTTTTGTTTCTAAACCTCTCTGTTTCACTCATTCTACTCTGTACAACTGTTCTGTAGTTATTCTGGCTAACATTGTGTTTTGAACAGAACAGCTAAAATACCTGTTTTTCAGGCAGACATCTGGGTAACTTATTTTTTCAGAAATCTTAAAAACTGAAACATTTGCTTCTTAGGGTTCACTTTGAATACACAATTGTGACCCGCTCTATCGAAATCAGTCGGAAGTCGCAACGGCTCATTTCAAAATAAACGTGGATTTGCGTAAAACATAACACTTTCAGAATATGAAACTTTTATTTCCAAAATCACACGATAAATACATTCTTGAAGCTTGCAAAGGGACGAAGACAGGCACCTGACAGGCACCTCTCATTCGCAATCTGCTCTTCCGCAGATTGCATCAAAGTGATGACTCGGTGGCAGTCATTATATAATGTGACATATTTTGCTTAATATTTGGAGTACAACAATCCTGATATCATTAGACAGCTAGGAATCTCCTCTTTCCAACGGTGTATACAACTCAAGATGTGTCTTCGGGTCAATGCGACTGATTTCGATGGAGCAGGTCACAATTGTACAAATACTAAGTGCTTTACTAGGGGTAATTGTAGTAGGGTTATCTTAAAACCTCTGGAACACGGGTTTAGTAAAAGGTGCATTACAATCGGCCTGAAGGCGCAGCTGATTGTGTGAAGTGAGACAGTTTCAGCTGGTGCCCATCAGCTGCAGAGAGTTAACTAATTAAAGGGCGTAGGCCCACAGCTGTGACAACTCAGCAAGCAGGACTAGTGTCCATTTAGGCAGCACTTTCCTGCAGCGTCAGACAGACAATAGAGTCCTGCGTGAGTCACGAGGAGGCACAGAGGAGGCACAGAGGAGGCACAGAGGAGGCAAATCCTACTTTACATGAGCTAAGTATCGCTGGTGTTTTTATCCACTCGTGCTAAAAACATGGAGACGTGGATTACTCCATCCAACACATCCACCCCAGCAGCTCTCCACAGCATATTCCTTCTCCCATACACCCAGACCCACTGGCAGAGGAGGGGCACTGGTCTCCTGCTCTCTCCCAAAGGAGCTTTTCCCTCTTCAAGCTACCTAACTTCACTCCTTCCACCTTTGAATTCCATGCCGTCACAGTAACCCATCCTATACAATTAACCTTACCGTCCACCAGGCGCCTTGGGGGGCTTCTTGGAGGAATTAGATAATCTCCTCTCACACATCCCTGAAACTGGCCCTCCCGCTGTACTTCTCGGAGACTTCAACCTCCAGACGGGGAAGATAGACGAACTAACATCTCTGTTAACCGCCTTTGCTTTCTCACTGTCTCCATCTCCACCAACTCATAAAGCTGGCAATGTCCTCGATCTCATATTCTCAAGGAACTGCGCTACTTCTAACCTCTCTGTAAACCCGCTCCACACCTCCGATCACTTCTTCATTTCATTCTCTCTACCCCTTTCCAAACAATTATGAATGAAAATGCATAAAAATAACAGAACACTAGTATGCTTGAAGTAAAAATGAACTCCTCCACGGGAACTTTACCCCCATCCTATTCTCACAGTCTCTAAATAAAGACTTTCCTCTTTGGAGGATGCACTTTTGACTTGGTGGAGTTTGAAAAAGATTCCAAAAGCTGGTTCCAAGCCAGCCCACTGAGATGTTTACTTCCTGACAAAGGCTGTCTTGACCTTGTCATTCTCAAACCGAGGTAGTCAATAAGAAATGAGACGCACGGAGCGAAAGAGAGGAGTCTCAGAGCCGGACGGAGAGAGACAGGTACAACTGTGGCATCGCAGCGATGCGTTGGTGTGCGTGCCGACTCGCTTAAATAATTCACATGGATCCAAACATGAGCGCACTCTTTCATTATTTACAAGCAGCACATTTGACACGCAAATACACATACACACAAATGTCACATTTAAAGCATTTAAAAAAAAGCACTACCATTAATGTTTAAGAGATGTGCACACGGACAAAGGAACGGACATGGAAAAGAAACGGGGGGGAAGGTGAATCACAGCAAGAGACATGAGGAATAATAAAAGGCGGGCGTATTAAAGTTGCATAAAGCTGTTTCTCAATGTTTACCTTGTTCCCTGGTCCCATCGTGTCATAAATCGCAATATAAATAGACGGAGTCCTTCAAAGACAACAGACTGGGGTTTTGGTCGGGTCAACTGCTGTTTTCCAGTTCTCTCTTCCCCCAAAAGCCCACCGCACAACGGCAACATCTTTTTAAATATAAATAGAAAACGTACAAGGTAACACTCTCTTGTGTCCCCAGCCAAGGAGCCGTTGAGAAAGACTCATGAAAGAACTGACATGCTGGGAAAGAGCCCACATGCATACATGTATGATTTCAAAATAATGTGTGCTCTTATATAGCTCTCTAAAAGTAGAATGCACCTCATAATACTGCTAACACATGATTAAATCAACTAGCACATCTATGGAAGCAAGGCATACACATGTAGTTTAAGAGCAGTTAGGGTTAGGGTTAGAAAACACCCTTTTCATGTATTGGCTGTAAATAATGCTAGAAGGATTGTTCTGCTTACTTTAAAACATGATGTTTGGTATATGTATGACACACCACACTTTGCCATCTTACATTTATGGAGATAGTGAAATAGTTTATAATATATTTTAGGGCTGCCAATTGAAATATTTATATTTATTTAATTGCGATGAATCAGATGATTTCCATAGTTAACTCACGATTAATCGCAAATTAATCACACATGTTTTGTATATTTAAAATGTATCTTAAAGGGATATTTTTTAAAGGTTTTAATTAGGGATGTCCCAATCACCTTTTTTTGCTCCCGATCCGATTCCGATCATTTGATTTTGACAATCTGCCGATACCGATTTTTCCCGAACCGATCTTTATGCAATGCATTAAGAGAAAAAAAGGTAACAGATAACGGCTGGTCATCCAACGCGATGAATTCAGCTATCTTGGCTGTTATTTGGCCTTTTCTCTGTTCTGGGGCAGTTTCTCTTTCCTTTTAAAAGTCTCTGAAAGTGTCGGTTGTTTCAGTGCCGTTCCCTGAGTGGCCGCTGTGTACTCGTCGTGTTGTTTGTGTTTGTTTCTCAGGTGGCGTATTAGATTGGTCGTGTTGAACGTAGCTCTGTTCTTTCGCCGCCTTGCAAACATTGCATCTGGCTGTTACACTGCCTTCGCTTTCAATTTTTAATACTTCCAAACTCCTGACATTTTCTCTGTCCCGACTCCCGAGTCACCAGCTGAACGTAGCCTCTCGTTAGCTTACTGCTACTATTAGACACTGCGCCCACTCTGTTGCCAGATTTCAGAGAAATAAGCAACCAGGTCTGAAAACAAGCCCAAAGAAGTGTCATTTTAAACCAAAACTAAGTCCTCATGATGACTTTAAGACGTGAACATGGTCATTTTTGTTTTGTAACATTAAATATGAATAAAAAAATATTTTATAAAAAAAAAAAAAAATCCGATTCCGATCTTTTGAAAATCACGTGATCGGCTCCGATCCCCGATCACGTGATCGGATCGGGACATCTCTAGTTTTATAATAATCTAAAGTACTGTGCTTAAGTTTAATCTTGAGGTACTTGTACTTAGCTGAGTTTTCATTCCACCACTGAAACCACACAACTGTGTTGAAAAGTCTTATTTGAGGTAAATGCACTCAAAGATGGAAACCTTTCTCCACAGTGCTGAACGTGTTCAAGCCGTCCTCTCCTCAGAGTAGAGGAAGGCCTGTTGATGCTACAATGGCTAATTACTCTCATCATAATAATAACTGTGACAAGTTTTTATAGATGAACTGTAACGCTTCCCATACATAACAGAGCTGACTCCAATCCTGCACACACAAACATCATCTTTGCACAGTAGTCGGTCTATGACTACAGAGTGTGAAGCGACAGTAGCTTGTAATGGATTCATTTAGATTAGTCACACTCCGAGGTATTATGAGGCGATCACACACAGAGGCGTAAGGTACTCTACTGCCTTAGGAGCTATAACACACACACACACACACACACACACACCACACACACCACACCACACCACCCCACACACACACACACACACCACACCACCACAACACACACACACCCACACACACACACAACACAACACACCACCACACACACCCACACACACACACAACACCACACACACACACCACACACACACACACACACACACACACACACACTTCTAAAAGTGAACAATAATTGCGCACCCACTTTAAAAATGGAATGGGTTCTTTCTACATCCTTTCACCACATTGTGATGAAAAGCAGGCCACTAGGTGCTCGTTATCCTGCTGACTGCTCTGTTATGGTCAGAACTCCACCTCGTTGTTAAAAGAAATACAACACAAATACAATCATTCAGTTTCAGATTAACAGCCCTCTCTGAAAGGTGTTCGAGCTCAGAGAGAATTCACTGTCTGAGAGTTAGCGTGTACTTCTGAAAGGTGCTTCAAGACATCATTGTGTTCCAGTAAGTCCAAAGGTTTAGTAGTTTGTCATTGTTCATTTTAACTTTGGGTAGTTTCAAATGCTGTCTTGGAAAGTGTAAGGTATGATATGCTGTGGTCATTTCTCCCAGTGAGTAGGAATGGAATCTGCATTTGAATGACTTGGACCACTGGCTGTGGCCATGTCAGCAAGGCTTCAGGGGTATCTCTTGTGGAACTACTGAAACATGAAGCTGTGCACCGCAGATGAACCAGAAGCAGGAGTTGCTGGGGTGCCACTCAGGGACTGGATGATGCAGGTTGGCGGTGAAGATCAAGCTCTGTATCCGAGGCTTCACGGTGTCAGTCGAGGCAGTTACAGTGGACCTGCTGTTAATGGGCCTGGGTCAAAGGCGCCTCCGGCTTCTCAGATTGAGCAGTCCCATACGGCCACTGAGGTTGCCTTCAGGCGGTTATGGTAAGCCTTGCTTGTGGGAAAGCAAAGGGAACATGTGGAGGAGGAAGTGCAATGGAGCCAGTGATGCATTGCTAATTGGTGGTGGAGAATAGCTCCTGACTCCTGAACTACTTCTATATTTACTAAACGTTGAAAACAGTTGGAAAGAACAGATTAAGTCAACTTGCAAATGTGATATTGTGTAACGTAAAATGTAATGATTGCGATTACATTGAGGATTAAAGCAATTGTGATATGATTCCCGATATGAAAGGGGATGACCTTTCTTTGGTACATTATTCATAGTTATCATTGAAACATATTACATTGGTCATGGTTTCTTTGTTAAGTGGATCTGTACCAAACAAGGCTTCTTTTATAAAAGCTTCTCATTTAGGGAAACTTCTTGCATACGTCTCTCACAGAATGACTGCATCTTGTCAGCTGCCGTTTGTTACACAACATGTAAAGGTGGCCCCTAACCCCTAGCTCAATGACACCAGAAATGCACGACCCCTGACTATGGTTAAGGTTAGACGTTCTCTCCGAAGCCACCATTCACTCTTTTCTGGAACAAGCTTTGTCTGTTTGGCTTTTAACCTTGTTGTTTGTATTGTAGCTTCTTCCTGGCACCTGATTGCTGAGTTATAATAAAGTTGTTGCCCAAACATGTCCAAAAAACGAGAGGGGTCTGTCTGCAGGCCTCCACTCTCAGGACCCCTCCACTCTCAGGACCCTCCACTCTCAGGGACCCTCCACTCTCAGTAAAGGAAGTGATGATTGAAGAACACGTTTTTTTTTCCCCCGCCCCCCGCCCCCCGAAGGACTCGTCTGATGGAAGTTTTCAAATCACAATGGAGACTCATCACGGAGGTGATGAGCCCGCACACCATGCACTTGGGTCGGCCTTGGTCAAGCCCTTTTGACCCCCCCCAGCCTGGTTCTCGTAAAGTTTACACCATGGAGGAATGTAACGGGAGTTTACAGGGGACTCTGCCCCCTCACGAGTGCCTAGTTTCC